>NW_021703775.1:40956789-41141548 GCF_005190385.1 Monodon monoceros
AGGTCAAGGGTTCCCTGAAGTATTTAGTTGAGTTTGAAAGAAAAGTGACAGGGTTGGCGTATATGCAGGCAGAGGGAATAGCGTGTGTGAAGGTCCCCTTTGAGAATTTTGAAAGGAAAATTTGAGAAGAAAAGTCAGTGAGACTAGAGTGCAGGCTCTATAGCCATGTCAGTGATGGTTAACATTATCTGGTCTGGTCAGTGATCAAATGTGCACCCTCCCCTACAGCTTCCTCCCCACTGATGTGTGTGGTTCCTTGAGGATTCTCTCCAGGCTCTACTTTTCCTTTATTTGATTAGTTCTAGACTTTGGAGTCCATTCTTGTTCTCCACTCATCTCTGATGGTTTGACGTTTTAGATGATGTGCTGGTTACTTTCCGTTTGACCTCTCATCCCGCATATTCTGTATCCTTTATCACCCTGTTCTGGGCCCCAGGAAGCTAATTTCCCAGGTCCGTGTCACCTAAGTTCCGTGTTGTTGACTTGTTGAGTTCAGCCAAGGGGAGGCACCTGATGGAAGTAAACAGGCAAGAGGAAAGAGAAGTTGGGGTTGGGTCTTGCTTTGGGCAGAATTTCTAGAAGTACTGTATCACTTCATCTATACAGCTGCTATCCTATCAGGAAGGGACCCGTTCCACTGAGCTTCTGTAGTACTGTTTCTTCCTTCCACTACTTCAAGCCTGGGTTGGTAATGGCTTCTAGCTGTTGGTAGTCTGTGGGTGCCTCAACATCCTTTGAATTTTTTTTTTTTTTTTTTGCGGTACGCGGGCCTCTCACTGTTGTGGCCTCTCCCGTTGCGGAGCACAGGCTCCAGACGCGCAGGCTCAGCGGCCACGGCTCACGGGCCCAGCCGCTCCGCGGCATGTGGGATCTTCGCAGACCGGGGCACGAACCCGTGTCCCCTGCATCGGCAGGCGGACTCTCAACCGCTGTGCCACCAGGGAAGCCCGACGTCCTTTGATTTTTAGTGGTGCCCATATGTCTATGAATATTCCTTTTATTAAAGCTTCTGGTGCGATCTGAATTTGTCTTTGTTTTCTGCTGGGATCCTAACTGACAAAGCTGATCTCACTAAAGCTATTTCTGTTTATTATGGTAAGCTATTTTTCTCTTGCTCCACCTCTATGTTGAGAATTAGTCCTAATCATTCATATACTGGTCCCTGGCTCTTGGGCACCACAACCTAGGTTTCATCCTCAAGTCTTGCCTAGCCCAGGAGGAGAGATTGGGTAGTTTCATGATGTTCTCTAACATGGTGAGGCAACTTCAAAGACCTCGCTCTGGAAGAGATGGCTCCTACCATCTTCATGCGTCTCTGAAAATGCCTGGATCCTTTTGCTCTTGAGCCCAGGAACCCCCAGCAGTCCCGATAATGCATTTTAGCGTTCCCTTGAAGCAAGTTTTCTCAACACTTTATTTGTGTTTGCTCAATGTTGGTGCCTCACATGCTTAGATGTTTTTGCTTCCATCTCTCCTTAACACTGGGCCTACCAAATGGAGGCTACTAGCATACTGTATAGGATGAAAAACGACCAAAAAACACAGCCCTAGTTTCCATGATTTGGGGATATCTTGCTCTCCCCAAATCCCAGGGCTCATATGGGTTTGATAGTTGAATAATCCAGATAGATTCCATAATCCAGTACTGCTTTCCAAAGCAATGTCTCAGTTTGGGGTTTATTTATTAACTTCTCATTCTCCCCTTGCCTGTAGGGGGCAAACAAAAAGCTTACCTGTCTCAGGTTCCATTTCTAAAGAGTCTTGTCTTCAGCTGGACATCAAACTAGAAAGGCTGTGCTAGATGAATTCAGATGGAATTGTTGAGAACTATTGTTCTTGATACTTTTATGCAACAGATGGAAAGCTCTTGTACGTGACAGATGGAAAAAATGCTGTAATTTCTAATGTGTAAAATTTTCGCATTGTGACAGGTTAGTAGAAGTAATAACAGAAAGGAAGGAATAAGAATCTATATAAATAGGCCTTCTTGGTGAAGCAAATAAAATGTCTACTCTACCTGTCTGGAAAAATATTTTCTGTTGGAGGGTTAGAGGGAAACTAGGATGTTTTAGCCTTGCTGTAGATTCTTTGTTCCCAAGAATCTTCCACTTCATAATCCCAGCTAAAAAATATATTTTTTAAAAAGTAGTCAAAATATTACATAGAAGACTGAACTCCAATTCGTGTCAGTTGTGATGTTGCTGATATAATTGAAATTTAAAACTTGATAAAACAAAAATATATGTAATCAATTTATTTATATATATATATATATGTATGTATATTTTATCTATGAATCCATCACTCTTCCCAATGACTAGAACATAACAGGCGCTTTATAACTTTCCATGTGCTCCTCCCTCATCCCACCTCTGCTTCCCCACCAGCAGGCACCACTGTCCTTCACAGACTGTAGATTTGTCCCTGACCCAGCTGTTCTCAAGCTCTTCCTTCCTCTTCGATAGTCCCTTCTAGGACTTGTCCCTCCCTGTGCTTCCTCTCTTCCTAAGGAAAAGAGAGGTAGCACAGATAGAGGTGAAAGGAAAATAGAGATGGCCATTTTTATGGAACTGAAATAAGGTTATCTAGTTTCCTTTAAGAATGCTCTTTATCTGCTAGTCCAATTAGTCATTTCTTAATGTAATGTTTGAAAAAGAAATCCCTTCTTTGGATTGTTTGAGAAGGTTTTTTCATCAGTGTAATTTCACTTCCTTGGGAGTAACCTTGCTGCCTCTGTGATAAACTGTGCATGACTCAATTCACTCAACACAATTAGCTGCTAATGTTTGCCTGGCATGGGGAGCAAAAGTCAAAGAAAAAGTAACATTAAAGCATATGCCAAATTATATATTATATAGAACAGCTCTTACCTAAGAGACTCTCAAGAAATTAAAAATAAGTCAAATTTGTAAGTCAAAGTGGTTATAGGATGAAGGCATCATTAGCCTGATTATTTTATACAATAATTTGGATTTGCCTGCATTTGAGGATAAGAGGGGAGATGAAGAAGGTGTCTGACTGAATTATTAATCCAAGCAATTTTTCAAAATGCAGGAGAACTACCACTCCATATTGTTCTGTCCCTGTAATGTCAAAAAACAAACAAACAAGAAAAGAACACACCACTAAGCTTAAACCACAGGAGAATTAATGATAGAACAATAAACCGCTACAGTGACTTAGTATCAACTTGTTCTTCACCCATCGATGTCCTTGAAGAAACTTAAGAACAAAAAGACTGTTAGGAGAAAAGATTTATCTACAGAGAACTATATATATCTCTGATGAGTTTCTAAGGTATGTGGCCAGGTGGAATATATTTTTTTAACCTCGAGTTTTTCAGAGTTTACCATCTCTATGGTCCGTGTATACTGTGTGTTTGTGCGTATTAACAGAGAGACATAACGCATGGCTGTCTGAGAAAGGCTTTGTATTCTAACTCCACGTCTGAATCAATTATGTAATAAGCACAGTGCCTCCTCCTGTCCTCTCATGCACCCTCATTGCTCCATTTTCCTGCCTCAAAAATGAGGACAGTGCTAGCCTGACTCCTGAGGATGGTATCAGGGTTAAATAAATAGTTGAGTGATGGGAGAAGAAGGGCTATGAAAGTATGGAAGTGTGAAATTGGACTGTAAAGCAATACATGGCTGCGAAGGCAAGAGGCAGATTTAAGTGCTGAATGAAATACGGCGAAACAAACTGGAACCTGTTTGTTCATGATGTGTTCTTGAGATTCCAGGAGAAACCAAGGGTCTATGGGTTGGGATGTGAGACTCCCTTTCCCAGTGAAACAATCTGTATTTCAAGAAGCAGCACTAACATTTATAAAGAGACACTGCTTTGTTCTTGAGGAGATGGAATTTCAGGGGTTGAAGCTGAAGTTCTGTTTATGAGTGTAGACTTGTCAGGAAAAACCAGCAGCAGCTACAACGGCTTGGCATACGGCAGAGAGAAAAAAGAAAGCTAATGTAATCAAGGGTATCCTTTAGCTCAAGAGACGTAAGGGCTAAGAGGCCAGCACTGAGAAACCCTCAAGAGTTTCCCACCCAGTGGGCTAATAGTGCACACATATTTTGTCGTGTGGGAAGGCCATGCCTTGAAATGTAACTCTCTAGAGGGATCTAATTCTGTCCTTGTCACATAAGCCCTTCAAAGGTTGGCATGGAATCCCTCCACAGGCTCTGGAAACAGGGAGCACATCTGCCCCACCTACACTGACTGATGCTCCATAATTGTTGAGAACCTCTGGACTGTGGCCAGCCCCTGGGTATGGCACTAGGGTGGAGAGGGCTGTCACAGTCACGCAGCTCCCACCGAGCTGTGCCTGACACTTATATTTGCTCTTCTCTAAAGGGAGAAGGTTCAAGAAGATCCGTTTTATCCTTGTCAAACATGTGCCCTCCATGGCATGGAGGATGAAGAATACAAGTTTCAGTCACTTTAGTGGGGGGAAATATAGAGGTTTTTCTAAACTCCATTAAATCCATTTATCAAGATGCTTTGACTTTGACAGTTTTGAAAATGATGATAAAGTTTTGCTGTGTACTTCATGCTTGATCTTAATCAATACAATTTTATACATTCTTTTGCTCTTCTGCGTCAGAAAATAAGACAGGAAATCACTGAAAATTTTTCCATGGTTACTTTGTTTTGAAAAATCTATTCTTTTGCCTCTGTGGAGAGGAAGAGTGGAACTTGCAGGGAGAGTGTAATAATTCTAGAATAACTTCCCACCATAAATAAGCAACCAAGAATGCATGTTTTTCATAAATAATTTTTTGAGGAACGAAATTCCCTTCACTTTGACAAAGTGATGTTATAGCAAATGATGTGAATAATAGACTATTTCTTTGTTTGCAGCCGTGTTGCCACTGTTGCGATACCACAGTGCTGGGCACAGTGGTCTCACCCCACACTTTGGGATTAGTTCAAACTTTTATTTATAGCTGAATACTATAAAATTCCTAATAGAGCCATCTTTCCTTGAAAAACGCTATGAGCTGAAGAGACCAAACTTGAGAAGGACACCAAGTCCTCAGGCCCCTTCTGATGGGATTCTCACACAGCCTGCTGAGAGAAGGATCCCTCAGGGATTCCTACAAGTAATTAACTGTCAAATTATTCTAACAAGTAATCTCTGCATCATGAAGGCACCCCAAATTCACAACAGGATAATTGCTAATATCTCCCTTTCTTCTGGAAGATGACATTAGAACTTTACTTTTCTCCTATTTTATATTTAAAAAAAAAAGACAAAACCAAGTGGTGTTATGGCTCAGTATGTTCTGAAATCAGACCACTTGCCATTGACTCCTGACCACAGGACCTATTGGTTTTGTGTGACTTGGACAAGTCACTGTGGCCACCCCTCCCTTGCTCCATTGATATTTCCAAAGGATGATCACACAGACGAGAGCCCGAGTGGAACGCCACCATTGCTGATCCCATTAAATCTTCACAGTGACTCTCAAACCAAGTCACCAGATCTTCAAGAGCCCCATTGCCATTCCTGAAGATATGGAACAGGACTCTCTAGTCGTTTCTGCTTAGAGAAATCACTGCTAAGTTCTCTCCGGAGAGCTTGGTCTTTTGCCTGCAAGCATAGCACACACCACAAGCTTAATCTTTTTTTTTTGGTACGTGGGCCTCTGACTATTGTGGCCTCTCCCGTTGCGGAGCACAGGCTCCGGACGCGCAGGCCCAGCGGCCATGGCTCACGGGCCCAGCCGCTCCGTGGCATGTGGGATCTTCCCGGACTGGGGCACGAACCCGCGTCCCCTGCATCGGCAGGCGGACTCTCAACCACTGTGCCACCAGGGAAGCCCAAGCTTAATCTTTTTTACTGTCCTAAAGCAAACATTAAATTCTTTGCTGAGAGGGGAGCTGAATTATAGAAAATATGAATTCTGAGTTTACTACAAGCAAATTATGGTGGTCCCCTCACACATCCTCTAGATGAGCAATTGCTTTTATTTTGTATGTATCAGAACTTCACAGTGCATTTGTCTTATGAATGTAAACTCTTGCCGTCTTCTCCTCAAAGGAGCCACCTAATAGTGATAGTGATAACAATTACAATAGCTAAATTTATTGGGCACTTATAGTGTTTAAAGGCCTCTGTAATGAACACAAATAATCTAAATTAATCTTCTCAATAATCCTATGAGGAAGATATTATCACTTCAGTTATACAGGCAAAGAAACTGAAAGAGAAATAAAGGCTCTACACAGGGCTTTTTTACCACTAGGCCATCCTGTCTCGTGAAAGTCTTCCAGCTTCCAGACGAGGAGTCTGAGGTTCTTTTCTGCAGGCTAATCTCAGGCCAAGATTCAGTGATATTGAGATGCCCCTCACCCCCACACACAAGTATTTATAGTGGATGCCATTATTCCCATTTTATAAAAGGGAAACAAAAATGCATTAAAAAGATGTCTCGTGCTTACACATTTTTCCCTAGGCCCTCAAAATGATTAGGATTCCATTTATGGCAAGGATAGAGTAAAAACTTGGATTCAGCTTTAAATCTGGAAACTCCAAATAGGGCTGTAACTACTTTTCCTAAAAATGAAACAAACCTGGCAACCACAAAATTACATGTGTCAAATCTCGGAAATAGCACCTTAATTATGAGTGTGGCCATTCACGGAGGCTCATAAATTAAATGGCAGCTTTCCAGTCCCACCCCCTCTACACACACACACCACACACACACACACACACACTCTCTAAATCTAGTAGCCGAAATAGGATAGGATTGTGCGCTTTACAGCGGCTATGCCTGCCAGCAGGAGTGAGGCCGAGGGAGCTCTGTGGTGCCCCCTGCTAGTGGTGGCTGAGGCCTCCTACCGCCTTGCTGATGCTGGTGAGGAAAGACAGGCTTTGAGACTGTTTGGGGCCTGGAAGCTCAGTTTCACCTTGAACCTTCTGCTGTGTTTATTTACTCTTACCTATGAGATGTTAAAAATCCTGGGAAGAACTTTCCTCAAGGCCATATGAAGAAGCTGTGGGGAGGGGGATGAGTGAACAATTGCATTTTCTCTTTTTCTCCTCATCTAAGGCCCTTTTCTCCTCTTCAGAAGCCTCTTCTGTGTTCCTTTCAACTTCCGAAAGGATGACCATGTCATGGCATCATGTGGGGAATTCCACCAAACCTTACCAATCAATCCCCTTCTCCCTCCCTATGACGGTTCTATCCCTTCAGAGTAATCTGTTTAGTTTGGGTTCTGCTTCCAACCAGCCATGTGTCCTTGGTTAAATCACCGAACCTCTTTCGGTGCCTCAGTTTCCCTATATAATGCAGACGCAAAGTACATCAGACTTGAAGTCACAGGATCTGAGCTCCTGTCCCAGGTTTACCCATTACTACCTCCCTGGCTTTGGACAAATCACTTTATCTCTTTGAGCCCCACCTTTCTAATCTGTACAAAAAGGAATAAGGAGCACTGTTTTCCACAGTTTTTATTGTTTTTATGAGGATTAAATGAGGGGTATATATATATATATATATGTGTGTGTGTGAGTATATGTATATACACACATATATATCTACACATAAAGATATATACACACACACACGTGATGCGCTTTGTGCACTGTAAAGTTCTGTGTAGCTATAAGAGATTGATATCACGATTGTTGTTTGCAGACCTAGTGATGTCCAGTCTGAGAGGCACAATGAGCTCTCCCCTTTGCTCCTACCCACTTCTTTGTTACAGCTTTGTACTAAAGCTCCTGAAGATGGATAGAGAGCCAGATTCCTTAACTGCCTATTAAGTCAACAACCACCAGATTTTATTCCTTTCCCAGCTGTTTTGCTTCTCAGGAGATTCCTGTAAGGCAGAGGCATTAATATGACATAGATGATTGTAAAAATAGCCCTCCCAGACCTCATAAAGAAACCCATGCTGGGACCCCATACAAGCTTAGTTCCCAAAGCTTAGGTCAGGATTTCTGTGTTTAACTTGTACCCAGAAATGCATTTTCATAAACAGAAATGAGAATTCTTTCTTGAAAGTTACAACACACTGTTAGAATTAAAAGAAATTAGAAGGGTGTTTTCTTCCATCATGACTAGTAGGTAAGTAACTCTTCAAACAGCACTTACCACTGAAGAAACCTCATTGAACTTCTCATCTTCTTCCTTTTCTCTCCCTGCCTTTCCTTTTTATCCTATCTCCCTCCCTTTCTCAGATACCTCTGTACTCACTTTTCAAGAAGGGCTATTGTATACTGGGGGGAAACTTGACAACTTTGCCAGAGCAAACTGATTCTTCATTTTGATCCTGTCTAGCATCTCCCAGTTGGCATGTTAAAGACAAAAGCAAAAACAAAGCTGCCTCAAGCCTTTTGCAGCAGGAATCCCAGTTGCAGGAAAGAAAAATGCATTTCCCCTCCTCTGCTGTGAATGCCTGCATGCCAGGCTACCCCTCTATCTGCTCAGCTGCTCAGGCAAAGTGGCTTCCATTTTGGGAAGAACTGGCCTTCCTGTATCTATTGTCTTTGGTCTGTTTGCAAAGAGGTTTTGCCTCTTAGGTTGACAAAGCTCTTGGGCTACTTGAGTTGCCAGTCTCCCAGTCTCCATGAAAAGAACACAAGGAGATAAATCCCCTGAAGCATTTAAAGGGATTCTGATCTTATGCACTATCTAGAATCTGGGATCAGGGATGATTGCCTACAGGCTCTCTTGAGTCTGAAAGGAACCCATTACGTGGTTTCTAACTAGATCTAACAACCCTCCCACTTGCCCAGGAAATGCCAACGTGCCCTATGTCTGGTCTCAGCAAAGCAGCAAAGATCACCAACTTCTCTACAGAGCACTTCTTCATCTTCTTCAGAACATTCCTCTCTCTCTCTTCCCTTATCAACAGGGTTTATTACACATAACTTGCACATAATAAAGCTCAGCAAAGGGCTTCCCTGGTGGAGCAGTGGTTGAGAGTCCGCCTGCCGTTGCAGGGGACGTGCGTTCGTGCCCCGGTCTGGGAAGATCCCACATGCCGCGGAGCGGCTGGGCCCATGAGCCATGGCCGCTGAGCCTGTGCGTCCGGAGCCTGTGCTTCGCAACGGGAGAGGCCACAACAGTGAGAGGCCCGCATACCGAAAAAAATTAAAAACTCATCAAATATTGTTGATTTCAGAAAAAACCATTCTGATTTGTTTTTTTAAGAACATTGGGTGTAGGGTAAGAGTTGGAGGATTTTCATTCTAAGTCTCATTTCAACTATGAAATTAAAACGTCTATAGTAAATTTGTCTCTGTGAAAGTGATTTCACTAGAGAGTAGATGGAAGAAGGTTTTGAAGAGCAGAGGCATTCAGGCAGTGCCTCAGGGAAATAGTGAATGGAGGTAAAGTATGGGTCAGTCTTCTTTACTGGAAAGTAATTTGACACTGAAAGATGAGAGATCTATTACGGATAGGGGCTCTTATCTCATTTTCCCTGTTAGTCTCCGTGAGAGTTGCCCAAAGTATATTCCTTGGGGCAGTGATTCTGTGACCAGCATGAGAAACATTTTGGTCAGATGTTCTTGAGAAGCACTCAGTACTGGTTCTCCTTTCCATAGATTTGTAATGTGCTCTAGCCTATCAAAAGTCCTGTACTAAAGAAAACATTTTAAGTTAATATTTCCTCAAATGCTGTTCACAGAAAGCCTTCTTTATGTGGTAAAAAATATAATACCCCATGGATCAAGTATTGGCTAATGTTGGTTTGCATCATCTCTTTCTAGGAGAGTTAAACCATCCCCAGTTTAGGCCATCGTCAAACAACCGGTATCATAATCTGTTACAGAGGAACATGAGGCAGAATTCTGGAACAGGGTCAGAATGAGGACAGATATATAGCCTCCTCCAGGGCAGGGGCAGCCTTCCCAGTCACAGAGCTCCAGGGAAGAGGCCAAGTCAGGAAGCAGGATCTTCAGTGGTATCAGCTCAGCCCAAGAAGACACATCTGAGACAACGGCAGTGCTGACTCTGACACAGCTCCTGCGGTGGGAGATGCCTGGCCTTCTCCACTTACTGACATGCTTCATGGGAAAGTGAGGAAATGCTTGCTGGCCACAATTCCTTCTGAGGAATATGCAGGAACAATAAGACACATACCAATAGCAAACACAACCTGTTCAGATACCGTGGTAATCTTTATCACCCTTTGCACCCAGTCAAAACCTTGTAAAAGTATATGTGTCTGGGACTGTACTGCCTACTCTGTGTCTGGAACTGTACTGCCTACCTTTTAACCTGTAAGAGTAGTATGTTTATTTGGTATGTGATTTGAGTGTTTCAGAAAGATACTAGTGAGGCTACTGACAGCCAAACAATCTAAGTCTGCACATAAGAGCAGAGGACAAATACACAAGCACATTCCATAATGGTTCATATTTAAGGAGCTGGGCCAGGATACTATTCACATATATGAATAGCAATTGGCCACCAACCCAGTGGCCTCAGGTGGGCCCTTGCCATTGCCACTGGTATCTCCTTATAGCTGAAATAGCCAAGCTACTCCTGTAACCCTGAAGCACAGGGGTTTCCCACATGAAACACCTCTTGACCAGGATCTCGGCTGATGGAGAAGAGCCCAGAGGATGGGACTTCCCTGGTGGTACAACGGTTAAGAATCCACCTTCCATTGCTGGGGACACGGGTTCAAACCCTGCTCACAGAACTAAGATCCCACATGCCGCGGGACAACTAAGCCCACGTGCTACAACTACTGAGCCCTAGCACCACAACTTGAGAGCCCATGTGCCACAACTAGAGAGAAGCCTGCATGCCGCAATGAAGACCCTGGCATTGCAACGAAGAAGACCTGACATAGCCAAAAATAATAAATAAATAAATATTAAAAAAAAAAAAAAGAATAACTCAGAGGAGGAGGGCTTCAGGGAATGGTCTAAGCTCAGCCCAAAGAGTTTTGTTTTTGTCTTTCAGTGTTTAGTAAGGAAATACTATTTGTTTTAAGAGGTCTATCAATGGCTTACAAGTAAAGCATGTATCACCCAATCTCCTGTCTCCTTCTGGGTCTGGTATTTTAATGAACTGTGTTTGTGTTTGTGTATGAAGAAAATGTAACTTCGCTGCTCCACATCTCATAGGCTTGTTATTATGATGAAGATACTCTAATGCTTTGTGATCTGCAGAGCTTAGGAGGAAAACCTGAGGTTGATATATTTGGATGTGTGACAGCACATTTACAGATGAATACAAAGTTGTGATGTTCTTGTGCTAGGAGTGTGAGAGAGTCGGAGTGTGGAGTAAGGGTGCTCACATTGAATATGTGCCCATAGTATATTCTAGACAGTCTATATATGTTATTTTATTTAGAACTAATTTTATAGAGTAGAAACATAAACTTAGAAAGACTAATGGATGTACCTAAAATTAAAGGCAGTAGAAAGTAACAAAACTAGGATTTGGACCTGGACCCAGGACCACATGTTCCGAAGCCCATGCTGTTTCTCCTGCTCAATGTAACATGGACTGAATCCAGTTGGATGTTACTTTTTTATGCGTTCAGAGTCTGACTGTGATGATTTGAGGTCAGCAGGTGGTGGCTATGAGTCCTTTTCTTGCCATTCAGCGGCTCTGGTGGTTGGGCTGTTATTCATGGGCTGAATTGTCAAAAAAGCATCAAGAGTAGCCCTGGGAAACTGGGCCTGGCAGTGAGCCACCGGCCTGTTTCTGTCTTGATGGGAGTCTCCTTGTGTTCCTTCAGTACATTCTAACTTTGCTGGACTGTGTCTTTCTGCAAAACACTAATTCCTGGAGAGTCCTTGCTTCTAGACGTGGATGATACGACGATAAGAGATGATATCATTAACCATGGCTCATAATCCAGGGAAGATGCAGAACTTGAGAGACAAGGGCTCAGCCTGGAGCTTTGACCCTGACCTATGGTGCCCAGCCTGCACCTCTTATTCTAACAGTGTAAAGTGTTTTGAAGACTAAGCTCTTTGGTCCTATGGCCTTGAGATTTTAGTGTCTGTTGATTTTCTTGGGAGAAGGATCCATGCAAGGGTAAAAGAAGATGGGGCACAGATAAACATTTAACAAGTCATAGACCAGGAATGTCCTTTGCAGAAAGGTTCTGTTTAATTCAAAGAATTTGAGGTTGATGCTATGACGTTTGACTTTAACTTGTTTGAACAATGGACTGAAAACAAAAATTAGCTTGGAATTTGAGGTTAAAAGATAAAGGAACAAAATTTGTAATGTGAAATTATCACCTTTAAAATATCCTACTTGTCCAGTGATTTGTCTATTGCTTTTCTCTTAAGAACAGATGTGTTTTGGGCTTTGACTCTCAGAGTTTATGATAAAATATTCACTGGACATTCTTATTCACTGAGAAGGAAACTGATCATGTCTTTCCAGATTTTCATTTTAAAAGAAACTTCTCTATCTAACATGGGTCACTTTTCACTGTGCTTACAACTCTCAGAGGAGCTATTCACTCAGGAGAGAAAAAGCATAGATGCGGTCTGAATATGGCCACTGGTCTGATTAATTTCCTGTTGTGTACACATTATTCCTGAGGACGCTGGTGTGATCACACTATCTGGATATGGGCTTTACTGTTTGGTTGGAGTGTAATAATCTCTGTAAGTTCAGGTTGATTATAAAAGGCAGGCAGAAAATGGCATGAAATACCCTGTGGCAAGTGTATAATTCCAAGAGGAAAGTGAGGCATTTACAAAATACCTGTACGTTTCCCTCCAAAGTGGATTTACAATCCTACCCTCACCTACTAGGTGAGTCCTTTGTGAAGCCACCTGGGCCTTTAGCTTACTTTGCCCTTTACCATAGATGGATCAAGACCTTTAGGTTTGAGGACTCTATTCCTCTCCCCACAGTGATTCTGATATGCAGTATGCTTTCAAAGTCCTGGCCTAACGCTGGTGTGTATTGTGCCACAGAAGCAAACGATGGATGGGAAAAGATTTTGCAAGGAAAGAAATGATGCCTTTGGAGAGTTGATTTAACATTTCTCCTCTTGCTTCATTCATTCATTTGATATTCAAAGTTGTACTTTTCCATAGCCACTGTATGCCTTAGATTCTGATAAGTGCTAGAGATAAAAAGATTAATTAGACACTGATCCTAACCTCACAAGGTTAGGATAGACGAACTGTTACCATACAGTACAGAATTGTTTACACTGTGCTTAGGTAGTACAAAAGAGGGGGCCAGTAGAGATAGTAACTAAGTTGGACCTTTGTTAATATTTTATGAAAATATAAATGAAATAGAACCTGTCAGATACAATTACAGACCATTTCCCCCCTTCTCACTCTCAGTCTTCTCTCTAGTAGAGGAAACTGAGTCTGGAAGGACAAGTTAGAGTTAATCAAATACACCAATGGGAGCAAGTATTCTAGACTGAGAAAATGGTATATATCAGGCATGGAAGTGCTACTAAGGTCAATATGGCTACCAAGTATGGGAGCTTGACGGGTAGGTGGTAAGTATAGAGTCAGAGAGACAGATAATGAAGAACATCCATCTTTGGGATGTCGGTGATGGGGAGCCATGGGACCATATTAAACTTAAGAGAAAGTAACAAGCAGATTTATATTTTAGAAAGATTATTCTAGCAGAAGGGTAAAGGAGGGAGTGGAGGGACACCACTCTTACATTCTGGATAGAAATACCAAGGCTCTCAAACAGCGGCTCTCTATCCTGGCTGCATATTTGCATCACTTAGGGAGCTTTTAAAATCCTGATGCTGGCCAGGACCAGACAGTTTTACTGGTGAATTCTATCAAATATTTAAAGAAGAATTAATGCCAATTCTCCTCACACTCTTCAAAAAAATTGAAGAGGAGGGTACACTCCCAAACTCATTTTGCTAGGCCAGCATTATCCTGATACAAAAGTCAAGTAAGGACGCTATAAGAAAAGAAAACTGTAGGCCAATATTCCTGACAAATATAAACTCTCAACAAAATACTAGCAAAATGAATTAAATAGTACATTAAAAGGATCATACACCACGGACAAGTAGGAGTCATCCTTGGGATGCAAGGATGGTTTGGCATATGCAAATCAATATGTATGATAGATCACATTAGTAGAATGAAAGAAAAAATCATATGAGCATATCAATAGATGCAGAAAAAGTATTTGACAAAATGCAACATCTTTCATGATCAAAACTCTCAGCAAATTGATACAGAAGGAACGTACCTCAACATAATAAAGGTCATATGTGACAAGCCGCAGCTAACATCATACTCAGTGATGAAAGGTCGAAGCTTTCCCTCTAAGATCAGGAGCAAGACAAGGGTTCCCACTCTTACCACTCCTGTTCAATATATTATTGGAAGCCCTAGCTAGAATAATCAGGCAATAAAAAGAAATAAAAGATATTCAAATCAGAGGGGAAAGAGTAAAATTGTCTCTATCAGCAGGTGGCATGATCTTATACACAGAAAATCCTGAAGATTCCACTAAAAACAGTTAGAATTAATAAATTCAGTAAAGCTGCAGGATACAGACAAATACTGTATTATCTCACTTACATGTGTAATCTAAAAAAAAAAGTTTTGCCACTATCATTTATTGAATATACTGTCCTTTCCCCATTGAGTATGATCAGCACCATTGTCAACTATTAGTTGACCATATATATGCTGGGGATTATTTCTTGGCATCTATTCTGTTCCATTGGTCTATGTGTCTATTTTTATGCCAATATCATACTGTTTTGATTACTATATTTTCATAGTATAGTCTGAAATCAAGAAGTGTGATTCCTTCAGCTATGTTCTTCTTTCTTAGGTTTTTTGGATTATTTCGGGGTCTCTTGTTGTTCCATATGAGTGTCAGGATTGTTTTTTTTTCTATTTCTGTGAAAAACACCATTGGAATTTTGATAGGAACTGCATTGAATCTACAATGGTTTTGGGTAGTATAGACATTTTAACAATATTAATTCTTCTGATTTATGAACACAAGATATTTTTCTAAGGAATACATAAAAATGACCAACAGGTAAATGAAAAGGTGCTCAAGATCACTACTCATCAAGGAAATGCAAATCAAAACCACAATGAGATATTAACTCACACTTGTTAGAGTGGCTGTCATCAAAAAGACAAGAGATAGCAAGTATTGATGAGGATGTGGAGAAAAGAAAATCCTTGTGCACTATTGGTGGGGATGTAAATTGGTGCAGCCACTGTGGAAAACAGTATGGAGATTCCTCAAAAAATTAAAAATCGAACTACCATAAGGTCCGGCAATCCCACTTGTGGGGTGTATCCAAAGGAAATGAAAAGGGATATCTAAAAGAAAAGATACCTGTACTCTCATGTTTAATGCAGCGTTATTCACAATAACCAAGATATGGAAACTACCTTAACTGATTCCATTCAATGGATAAATGGATCAAGAAGATGTGGTATGTATGTAGAGAGTGGAATATTATTCAGTCACAAGAAAGAAGGAAATCCTGTCATTTGCAAAAATAGATGACACTTGAGGGCAATATGCTAAGTGAGATAAGTCAAACCGAGAAAGACAAATATGGCATTATATCACTTAGATGTGCAATCTAAAACAGCTGAAGTCATAGAAACAGAGAGTAGATTTGTGGTTTCCAGGGACTGGGGGTTGAGGGGATTTGAGGAGATGTTGGGCAAAAGATACAAAGTTCAGTTAGAAGATGAATAAATTCTGGAGGTATAATGCACAGCATTGTGATTATTAACAATACGTAGTGTTATATAATTTAAAGTTGCTAAGAGACTAGATCTTAAATGTTCTCACCACAAAAAGAGAAATGATAATTAGGTGACATAATAGAGGTGTTAATTCTCCAGTAGTAACCATATTGCAATATATACATGTATCAAATCAGCACATTGTATACCTTAAACTTCCATAATGCTGTATGTCAATTATATTTCAATTAAAAAGGTGTACAATGTAATGATTGATACATGTATATATTGAAGGATGATTACCACATGTTAGTTAACACATCCATCAGCTGACATAGTTACAGATTATTGTGTGTGATAATAACTTTTAAAATTTACTCTCTTACATTTCAAATATACAAGACAGTATTAACTGTAGTCACCATGCTGCACATGAGATTCCCTAGGACTTATTCATCTTATAACTGGAAGTTTGTGCCATGCACAAACTTTGTCTACTTTCAACTATTTCTCCCCACCTACCCCGACGCCTCACCCCTGAAAACCACTAATCTACTCTCTGTTTCTATGAGTTCTGTTTTTTTAGATTTCAAATATAAGTGAGATCATACAGTATTTGTCTTTCTCTGTCTGATTTATTTCACTTAGCAAAATGCCCTCAGATTTCATCTGTATTGTCTCAAATGACTAGATTTTCTTCTTATAGCTGAATATCTTCTTTATCCATTAATTCATCGATATGAACACTTAGGTTGTTTCCATGTCTTGGCTAAGAAGCTCCACTTTTGTGCTATTTAGCTCAATTTGGAATATTGAGGTGAACAAATGCATCTCAAGACAAAAATCTCCCTGAAGGGCTGCAGGGAACTAGCTAGTGAGAGCTGCAGGACACAAGCTGTTCTCAGAGTGCAGTCACTCAAGCCCCAGGCTGTATGGTAACAGGATTTATTTCCTAGTAATGCAGATAACCTTTAGCTGAGATGTAGGCCTTAGACTCCTCTGAGGAGCTGCTGATCTATTCTTTTATTTTTAACATCTTTATTGGAATATAGTTGCTTTACAATGGTGTGTTAGTTGCTGCTGTATAGCAAAGTGAATCAGCTATACATATACATATATCCCCATATCTCCTCCCTCTTGCATCTCCCTCCCACCCTCCCTATCCCACCTCTCTAGGTGGACACAAAACACCAAGCTGATCTCCGTGTGCTATGTGGCTGCTTCCCACCAGCTATCTCTTTTACATTTGGTAGTTTATATATGTCAATGCCACTCTCTCACTTCATCTCAGCTTAGCCTTCCCCCTCCCCATGTCCTCAAGTCCATTCTCTATGTCTGTGTCTTTATTACTGTCCTGCCTCTAGGTTCTTCAGAACCATTTTTTTTTTTTTTTTAGATTCCATATATATATATGTGTTAGCATACAGTATTTGTTTTTCTGTTTCTGACTTACTTCACTCTGTATGACAGTTTCTGGATCCATCCACCTCAATACAAATAACTCAATTTTGTTTCCTTTTATGGCTGAGTAATATTCCATTGTATATATGTGCCACATCTTCTTGATTCATTCATCTGTTGATAGACACATAGGTTGCTTCCATGTCCTGGGTATTGTAAATAGTGCTGCAATGAACATTGGGGAACATGACTCTTTCTGAATTATGGTTTTCTCAGGGTATATGCCCAGTAGTGGGATTGCTGGATCATACGGTAGTTCTGCTTTTAGTTTTCTTTTCTTTTTTTTTTTTTTTTGCGGTACACGGGCCTCTCACTGTTGTGGCCTCTCCCGTTGCAGAGCCCAGGCTCTGGACGCGCAGGCTCAGCGGCCATGGCTCTCGGGCCCAGCCGCTCCGCGGCATGTGGGATCTTCCTGGACCAGGGCACAAACCCATGTCCCCTGCATCGGCAGGCGGACTCTCAACCACTGCGCCACCAGGGAAGCCCTGTTTTTAGTTTTCTTGAGGAACTTCAATACTGTTCTCCATAGTGGCTGTATCAATTTACATTCCCACCAACAATGCAAGAGGGTTCCCTTTTCTCCACACCCTCTCCAGCATTTATTGTTTCTAGATTTTTTGATGATGGCCATTCTGACCAGTGTGAGATGATATCTCATTGTAGTTTTGATTTGCATTTCTCTAATGATTAATGATTTGAGCATTCTTTCATGTGTTTGTTGGCAATCTGTATATCTTCTTTGGAGAAATGTCTATTTAGGTCTTCTGCCCATTTTTAGATTGGGTTGTTTGTTTTTTTTTGAAATTGAGCTGATGAGCTGCTTGTAAATTTTGGAGATTAATCCTTTGTCAGTTGCTTCATTTGCAAATAATTTCTGAGGTTGTCTTTTCATCTTGTTTATGGTTTCCTTTGCTGTGCAAAAGCTTTGAAGTTTCATTAGGTCCCATTTGTTTATTTTTGTTTTTATTTCCATTTCTCTAGGAGGTGGGTCAAAAAAGATCTTTCTGTGATTTATGTCATAGAGTGTTCTGCCTATGTTTTCCTCTAAGAGTTTTATAGCGTCTGGCCTTACATTTAGGTCTTTAATCCATTTTGAGTTTATTTTTGTGTATGGTGTTAGGGAGTGTTCTAATTTCATTCTTTTACAGGTAGCTGTCCAGTTTACCCAGCACTACTTATTGAAAAGGCTGTCTTTTCTCCATTGTATATTCTTGCCTCCTTCATCAAAGATAAGGTGACCATATGTGCGTGGGTTTATCTCTGGGATTTCTATCCTATTCCATTGATCTATGTTTCTGTTTTTGTGCCAGTACCATAGTGTCTTGATTACTGTAGCTTTATATTATAGTCTGAAGTCAGGGAGCCTGATTCCTCCAGCTCCATTTTTCTTTCTCAAAATTTCTTTGGCTATGCGGGGTCTTTTGTGTTCCCCTACAAATTGTGAAATGTTTTGTTCTAGTTCTGTGAAAAATGCCATTGGTAGTTTGATAGGGATTGCATTCAATCTGTAGATTGCTTTGGGTGGTAAACTCATTTTCACAATGTTGATTCTTCCAATCCAAGATCACAGTATATCCCTCCATCTGTTTGTACCATCTTTAATTTCTTTCATCAGTGTCATAGTTTTCTGCATACAGGTCTTTTGTCTTCTTAGGCAGGTTTATTCCTAGGTATTTTATTATTTTTGTTGCAATGATAAATGGGAGTGTTTCATTAATTTCTCTTTCTGATTTTTCATCTTTAGTGTATAGCAATGCCAGAGATTTCTGTGCATTAATTTTGTATCCTGCTACTTTACCAAATTCATTGATTAGCTGTAGTAGTTTTCTGGTAGCACCTTTAGTATTTTCTATGTATAGTATCATGTCATCTGCAAACAGTGACAGTTTTACTTCTTATTTTCCGATTTGGATTCCTTTTATTTCTTTTTCTTTGACTGCTGTGGCTAAAACTTCCAAAAGTTTGTTGAATAATAGTGGTGAGAGTGGGCAACGTTGTCTTGTTCCTGATCTTAGTGCAAATGGTTTCAGTTTTTCACCATTGAGAACAATATTGGCTGTGGGTTTGTCATATATGGCCTTTATTATGTTGAGGAAAGTTCCCTCTATGCCTACTTTCTGAAGGGTTTTTATCATAAATTGGTGTTGAATTTTGTTGAAAGCTTTTTCTGCATCTATTAAGATGATCATATGGTTTATATCCTTCAATTTGTTAATATGGTGTATCACATTGATTGATTTGCATATATTGAAGAATCCTTGCATTCCTGGGATAAACCCCACTTGATCATGTTGTAAGATCCTTTAAAGGTACTGTTGGATTCTGTTTGCTAGTATTTTGTTAGGGATTTTTGCATCTATGTTCATCAGTGACATTGGCCTGTATTTTGTTTTCTTTGTGACATCTTTGTCTGGTTTTGGTATCAGGGTGATGGTGGCCTCGTAGAATGAGTTTGGGAGTGTTCCTCCCTCTGCTATATTTTGGAAGCATTTGAGAAGGATAGGTGTTAGCTCTTCTCTAAATGTTTGATAGAGTTTGCCTGTGAAGCCACCTGGTCCTGGGCTTTTGTTGGAAGATTTTTAGTCACAGTTTCAATTTCAGTGCTTATGACTGGTCTGTTTATATTTTCTGTTTCTTCCTGGTTCCGTCTCGGAAGGTTGTGCTTATCTGAGAATTTGTCCATTTCTTCCAGCTTCTCCATTTTATTGGCATATAGTTGCTTGTAGTAATCTCTCATGATCCTTTGTATTTCTGCAGTGTTAGTTGTTACTTCTCCTTTTTCATTTCTAATTTTATTGATTTGAGTCCTCTCCCTCTTTTTCTTGATGAGTCTGGCTAATGGTTTATCAATTTTGTATATCTTCTCAAAGAACCAGCTCTTAGTTTTATTGACCTTTGCTATCGTTTCCTTCATTTCTTTTTCATTTATTTCTGGTCTGATGTTTATGATTTCCTTCCTTCTGCTAACTTTGGGGTTTTTTTGTTCCTCTTTTTCTAATTGCTTTAGGTGTAAGTTTGGTTGTTTATTTGAGATGTTTCTTGTTTCTTAAGGTAGGATTGTATTGCTATAAACTTCCCTCTTAGAACTGCTTTTGCTGCATCCCATAGATTTTGGGTTGTCGTGTCTCCATTGTCATTTGTTTCTAGGTATTTTTTGATTTCCTCTTTGATTTCTTCAGTGATCTCTTATTTAGTAGTGTATTGTTTAGCCTCCATGTGTTTGTATTTTTTACAGATTTCTTTCCTCTAATTGATAACTAGCCTCATACCGTTGTGGTCAGAAAAGATACTTGATATGATTTCAATTTTCTTAACTTTATCAAGGCTTGATTTGTGCCCCAAGATATGATCTATCCTGGAGAATGTTCCATGAGCACTTGAGAAGAAAGTGTAATCTGCTGTGTTTGGATGGAATGTCCTATAAATATCAATTAAGTCCATCTTATCTAATGTATAATTTAAAGCTTGTGTTTCCTTATTTATTTTCATTTTGGATGATCTGTCCATTGGTGAAATTGGGGTGTAAAAGTCCCCTACTGTGATTGTGTTACTGTCAATTTCCCCTTTTATGGCTCTTAGCATTTGCCTTATGTATTGAGGTGCTCCTATGTTGGGTGCATAAATATTTACAATTGTTATATCTTCTTCTTGGATTGATTCCTTGATCATTTTGTAGTGTCCTTCTTTATCTCTTGTAATAGTCTTTATTTTAAAGTCTATTTTTTCTTATATAAGAATTGCTTCTCCAGTTTTCTTTTGATTTCCATTTACATGGAATATCTGTTTCCATCCCCTCACTTTCAGTATGTGCCCCTAGGTCTGAAGTGGGTCTCTTGTATGCAGCATACATACGGGTCTTGTTTTTGTTTCCATTCAGCCAGTTTACGTCATTTGGTTAGAGCATTTAATCCATTTACATTTAAGGTAGTTATTGATATGTAGTTCCTATTTCCATTTTCTTAATTGTTTTGGTATGTTATTGTAAGTCTTTTCCTTTTTCTTGTGTTTCCTGCCTAGAGTAGTTCCTTTAGCATTTGTTGTAGAGCTGGTTTGGTGGTGCTGAATTCTCTTAGCTTTTATATGTCTTTAAAGGTTTTAATTTCTCTGTCAAATCTGAATGAGATCCTTGCTGGGTAGAGTAATCTTGGTTGAAGGTTTTTCCCTTTCATCACTTTAAATATTTCCTGCCACTCCCTTCTGGCTTGCAGAGTTTCTGCTGAAAGATCAGCTGTTAACCTTATGGGGATTCCCTTGTATGTTAATTGTTGCTTTTCCCTTGCTGCTTTTTATACTTTTTCTTTGTATTTAATTTTTGATAGTTTGATTAATATGTGTCTTGGCATGTTTCTCCTTGGATTTATCCTGCACTTCCTGGACTTGATTGACTATTTCCTTACCCATATTAAGGAAGCTTTCAATTATATCTCTTCAAATATTTTCTCAGTCCCTTTTTTTTTTTCTCTTCTTCTTCTGGGACCCCTATAATTCGAATGTTGGTGCATTTGATGTTGTCCTAGAGGTCTCTGAGATTGTCCTTGATTCTTTTCATTCTTTTTTCTTTATTTTGCCCTGCATTACTTATTTCCACTATTTTATCTTCCAGGTCACTTCTCTGTTCTTCTGCCTCAGTTATTCTGCTATTGATTCCCTGTAGAGAATTTTCTATTTCATTTACTGTGTTGTTCATCGTTGTTTGTTTGCTCTTGAATTCTTCTTGGTCGTTGTTAAACATTTCTTGTATTTTCTCCATTCTATTTCCAAGATTTTGGATCATCTCTACTATCATTACCCTGAATTCTTTTTCAGGTAGACTGCCTATTTCCTCTTTGTTTGTTTGGTCCGGTGGGTTTTTACCTTGCTCCTTCATCTGCTGTGTATTTCTCTGTCTTCTCATTTTGCTTAACTTACTGTGTTTGGGGTCTCCTTTCCACAGGCTGCAGTTTCGTAGTTCCCGTTGTTTTTGGTGTCTGCTCCCCGTGGGTAAGTTTGGTTCAGTGGGTTGTGTAGGCTTCCTGGTGGAGGGGACTGGTGCCTGTGTTCTGGTGGATGAGGCTGTTTCTGGTCTTTCTGGTGGGCAGGACCGAGTCTGATGGTGTGTTTTGGGGTGTGTGTGAACTTATTACGATTTTAGGCTGCCTCTCTGCTCATTGGTGGGGTTGTGTTCCCATCTTGTTAGTTGTTTGGCATAGGGTGTCCAGCGCTGTAGCTTGCTGGTCGTTCGGTGGAGCTGGGTCTTAGTGTTGAGATGGAGATCTCTGGGAGAGCTTTCGCTGTTTGATATTATGTGGGGCTGGGAGGTCTCTGGTGGAGCAATGTCCTGAACTTGGCTCTCCCACTTCAGAGGCTCAGGCCTGACACTGGCCAGAGCACCAAGACTGTGTCAGCCACACAGCTCAGAAGAAAAGTGAGGGGAAAAAAAAGAAACAAAGAAGGAAAAAACAAAAAAATAAAATAAAATAAAGTTATTAAAATAGAAAAAAAATATTAAAAATAAAAAAATTAAAAAGTAATTTAAAAAAAGGACAGTCTGAACCCTAGGACAAATGGCCAAAGCAGAGCTATACAGACAAGATCACACAAAGAAGCATACACATACTCACTCACAAAAAGAGAAAAAGGAAAAAAAAAAGTATATATAAAAGGAAGAGAGCAACCAAATCAATAAACAAATCTACCAATAACAATAAGCTCTAAATACTAAACTGAGATAAACGTAAAACCAGAATCAAATTCGATGCAGAAAGCAAACCCCAAGTCTACAGTTGCTCCCAAAGTCCACCACCTCAATTTTGGGTTGTTTCATTGTTTATTCAGGTATTCCACAGATGCAGGGTACATCAAGTTGATTGTAGAGATTTAATCTGCTGCTCCTGAGGTTGCTGGGAGAAATTTCCCTTTCTCTTCTTTGTTCGCACAGCTCCTGGGGTTCAGCTTTGGATTTCGCACCCCCTCTGCGTGTAGGTCACCTGAGGGCATCTTTTGGGATGTCTGAGGTCTTCCGTCAGCGTTCAGAAGGTGTTCTGTTGGAGTTGTTCCACATGTAGTTGTATTTTTGATGTATTTGTGGGGAGGAAAGTGATGTCCACGTCCTACTCCTCTGCCATCTTAAAGGTGCCCCTTCTGATCTATTCTTTTGAATCTTGAATCTCATACTTTAAACCATCACCAAACAATATAAATTACAGAAATATTCATATTGACACTAATACATACAAGCATTTGTTGAAAAATTATTATGTGCCAGACTCTGGGATATGTACTTTACATGCATAATCTCATTAATCATCAAAATCACTCTCTGAAGGGGATTCCCTGGCACTCCAGTGGTTAAGACTCTGTGTTTTCACTGCCGAGGGCCCTGGTTCAATCCCTGGTCAGGGAACTAAGATCCCACAAGCCACAAGGCATGACCAAAAAAAAAAAAAAAATCACTCTCTGAAGAATAATATTGTTATCATCATTTTATAGCACAGCAAACTGAGATGTTGAAAGGTTAGACAGTTTCTCAAGGTCAAAAAGTCAAGGAGCTAGGATTGAATCTAGGAATATGATCTCAGAGTGGATACTCTTCATGTACTGCCTTTGCAAGCATTGTGGGGTTTTCTTTCTTAGAAATCCAAATATCTGAGTTTACTTCCTTTTACTCCAGGTCAAAGTATTTAAAACTGACTAATGCCACTTGGAACTGAACTAATCAGGCTAGGTCCTCAATGCAGATCCGAGGGCACCAGGCCAGCAATGAGGGATGTCTTGGCTCCCCTTGAGAGCTTCATACACGGAAGTCAAAGATGCCTTCAGAACACAGGGAACTCCACATTGTTAAGCTGGAGTTGGACTTGGGACCAATTAGGCCTTGAAATTAACCTAACCTAGAATAACATATCTTAAGGAGGCTCATTCTAGCCCAGAATCACAATGTTGCAAGGGTATCCTAGTTCTCACTTTAGGAGGTTTAATTCTTCGAAGCAGTTTTAAAATGGTACTTTAAAGAGTCTTATAAAGCCTGGTGAAAACTCAGTGAAGAGAAGCATGCATCAGTGTAAAATTTTAGTTTGTGCTAGAATTGACCCCTCAAGTTAATCCCTGGTTCTAAGACCTGTTAAGGACCTATAAAGTAGGCTCTAGGTCATTAGGAAGACCTTCACTTTCAACCTTTTTCTTCTAACATCATTTGGGCATTTCATTACCTCTCTCCTTCACTGCTATCCAGAGTCATGAATTATTTCATTATGCATTTCATGCATGCTTAAAATAAAAGGCTCATCTAACTGGCTCATATCTGAAATTTCTCCAGCTGGAAGGGAGAAGATAAAGTAGGAGACAAAGAGGTTCTCAGGTCGAGGAAAACTCAGAGTGGGGACATTAGACAGGCTGGGAGAAGAGGAGAATAACATATTAACAATCTTGCTCATTCATGATTTCATGCCATTGACAATTTATCCTCAGATAATGAACTTTATATTGATTTTTAAGTGAAGATCTGTTTAATAGTCATAGGTGGAAAGTCTCTGAAGAAAATAAATATTACCATGACTATTGTAGGTGCAAGAGAAGCATGTATCAGTGAACTGTTTAGAGTGGGGGTAAAGAAGGCACTTTCATTTTTATAAGAATGAATCTGTAGAACCCTTGGCAGTCACTTGTCTTGCATTGACTTTGGCATCTAGCAATGATCTAAGTGACTTGATTTCTCTCTGCATCCCTTCTTCTGTCATCTCTCCTAATAATGGTGTGATATGAGAAGTGACAAACAGCACTATAGGCAAGAGCACTGGAAACAAGGCTCAACCTTCCAAATTTAAGATATATCACCAAGTCCATGACACTTAATCATTTTTAATGTGTATCCAAGCACATTATAATAGCTTATCGGTGCCAATGATGTAACTCATGAGAGTAAGTTAAAAATAGCACATGGGCAATTATGCAGCCTTCACCGGACTGTGCATATTTTCCTCAGATTGCCCTGACAGCATGCTGTCCTGGAACAATTCCAGAGAAGTCATTTCTTTGTACTCTGCCATCAGAGCATCCCAGAAAAGCATGATTTCAGGTTCTGGTAACATGATGCTGCTACTATTATACAAAGCTCAGAGTTCATGGGACTTAGAGATAAGGTAATCGAAACAAGCTCACAAATCACATTTGGTTCATAAAAAGCTGAATCTCTCTAGAATATGCCAGGGATTTACTTTTACATTACTCCACTTCAAGGGAAAATATGCTGAAAACACTTATGTCCATGCTATGGATGAATAATGGTACCAAGTGATTCAAATGTCTGTTTCCAATTTCAGAAGTTCAGAGTTCTTAAGCCTCAAGTAGAATGAACGATATTCACTCCAATTTTTCAGACCAGGGAGCTGGAGTCCACAAATAGCTCAAGATTCTCTCTGCCCCAGTGAGCAGCTGGCATTTAATAAATGTTCAGTATTAAAAGCATCCAAATGTGTGCTGATCTGAAACAAATATAGAATGCCTGCTTCTGATCTTTGCCTTTGCTTTCTGCAGTGACTTGAGTGATTCTTTTCTTGGCTTTCTCTGTTAGGTAATGCTGGCACTGACCAAAATCTCATTAGAACTTGGTGCACAAGGAATTCACCCAGAGCCTTCCTCAATTTCTCAATATGTAAAATGAGACATACATTTAAATATATGACTTTAATTATCGAAAGTCTGAAATGCCTAACCATCCCTCTTTTCTCCACCCTTAAAAATCACCAGTTATTTTGTTGTCTTTTTAATCTAAAAGGAATATTTTTATATTTGAAGACAAAACGGTTGATTGTTAAACATCGTTATCGAGTAATAATTTGCATACCAAGATACTCACTCACTTGCAATTCAATGTTCTTAGTAATGCTACAGAGTTATTCAACAATCCCCACAATTTTAGAATATTTTCATTAACTTTAAAAAGAGTCTTCATGCCTATTTGAATTGTCTTTGCATCCTTGTAGGAAATCAGTTGGACATAAATGTAAGTGTTTTTTGCTGGACCCCCAGTTGTATTTCATTGATATAAGTGTCTATCCTCAGGCCAGTGCCACATAGTCTTGATTGTAATAGCTTTGTAGTAAGTTTTGAAATCAGGAGGTATGAATTCTCTAACGTTGTTTTTTATTTTTTAAGGTCGTTTAGGCTATTCTGAATCTCTTGCATGCTTATATGAATATTAGGATCAGTTTGTCAGTTTAAAAAAAAAAGCTGAGATTTAAACAGATTGCATTGAATTTACGGATCAATTTGGGGAGAATTTTCATGTTGATATTAAGTCTAACAGTCCATGAACATTAGATGTCTTTCCATTTATTTAGGTCTTCTTTAATTTCTTTCTATGATATTTTGTACTTTTTAGTATATGCCTTATATTTCTTTTGTTACATTTATTCCTAAATATTTTATTCTTTTTGATGCTATTGTAAATGAAGTTGATTTCCTAATATTATTGCCAGATTGTTCATTGCTAGTGTACAGAAATACAATTGTGTTTGTACATTGATTTTGTATTCTGAAAGTTGCTGAACTAATTTATTAGTTAAAATATTTTTCTGCATTTCTCACATTTTTTATATACAGATTATGTCATCTGCAAATAGAGATAGTTTTACTTCTTCCTTTTCAATATGGATTACTCTTATTTATTTTTCTTGCCTAATTGCCCTTTTTAGAACCTTCAGTACTGTGTTGAATAAACATGGCAAGAGTGGACATCTTATCTTGTTTCTGATTTTAAGGGAAAAGCTCTCAGTCTTTCACCATAAAGGATGATATTAACTGTGGTTATTTTGTAGATATCCCTTACTAGGTTGAGGATATTCCTTTCTATTTCTAGCTTTTTTAGTGTTTTTTAAATAAAGGGGTGTTGGATTTTTGTCACATGTTTTTTTCTGCATCTGTCGAGATGATTGTGGTTTTTGCCTTTTATTCTATTAATATGTTGTAATTCACTAATGGATTTTTGTATGTTGAATCAACCTTGCATTCCTGGGATAAAACCCATTTGGTTATGGTATATAATCTTTTTTATATGTTGCTAGTTTGTAGTATTTTGTTGAAGATTTTTGCATCTATTTTCATAAGAGTTATCACTCTATTGTATTCTTTTATTCTATGTGATTCTGTCCCATGTAATGCGTTGGAAAGTGTTCCCTCCGTTTCTATTTTTTGGAAGGGCTTGTGAAGCAGTAGCATTCATTCCTCTCTACATATTTGCTAGAATTCACCAGTGAAGGCTTTTGGATCTGGGTTTTCCTTTGTAATGAATTTTAAAATTACACATTTAATCTCTTTGTTATAGATCTATTCAGATTTTCTGTTTCATCTTGAGTTAGTTTTGGTGCTTCATGTCTTTCAAGGAATTTTTCCATTTCATCTAAGTTATCAAATTTGTTGGCATATAGTTATTTTCAGTATTCCTTTCTAAGGATCAGTAAATTGTTCCTTTCTAAATATCAAAGATTATTTCTGCAAGATCATGTTTCTGTTTCATTCCTGACTAGTAATATGGGTCTTCGCTCTCTTTTTTCCCTTGGTTTGTCAATTTTTTTTATCTTTTCAAAAATCCAACTTTTTATTTAATTGATTTCCTAAATTGTTTTTCTACTTCATTTTATTTCCATTTTATTTGTATTTTCTTTATTTCTGCTCAAATCCTTGTTATTTCCTTCCTTCTTATTTCTTTGGGTTTAGTTTGCTTTTCTTTTTCTAGTTCTTAAGATGGATGTTTTGGTTATTGACTGAAATCTTTCTTCTTTTTGTAATACATGTGTTTACAACCGTAAATTTCCTTCTGAGAATTGCTTGAGTTGAATCTCATAAGTTTGGTATGTTGTGTTTCATTTTAATTTATTTAAGTTTTTTCTAATTTCCCTTGTGATTTCTTTGACCCATTAGCTATTTAAGCTTGTGTTGTTTAATTTCCACATATTTTTGAACTCCCCAAATTTCCTTGTTACTGATTTCTAATTTCCATTGTGGTCAAAGAACATACTTTGTATATTACAATCCTTTTAAATTTATTGAAGCTTGTTTTATGGCCTAGCATCTGATCAATCCTGGAGAATGTTCCATGTATACTTAAGAAATATGTGAATTCTGATGTTTTGGGGTGAATTGTTCTTCAATGTCTTTTTTGTCTTTAAAATGTTGCTCTAAAGAGCAGTTGAAGTTTTATATATTCTTGTTGATCTTCTGAATAGTTGTTCTGTTGATTCTTGAAGTCTCCAACTATTATTGTTGAATTATCTATTCTTCTTTTGTCCATTTTTCCTTTATGAATTCAAAGCTCTGTTCTTAGGTGTATATATGTTTATAATTGTTATGTCTTCCTGGTGGATTGATCCTTTTATCATTATAGTATTTCATTCTTTACCTCTATTAACACTTTTTTAAAACTTTAATTTGTTTGATATTAGTACAATGACTCTTGCTCTCTGATGGTTGCTATTCACATGACGTATCTTTTTCTATCACTTTACTTTCAATTTATTTGTATTTTTAAATCTAAAGATTGCTTTCAGTAGACAGCACATGGTTTTTGGTGAATTTTTAAAAAGCCAATCCAGTATTCTCTGCATTTGATCAAATTGCTTAATTCATTCACATTTAATGTTATTATTGATATGGTTGAATTTACATCTGACACTTTGTTTTCTATATGCTTCATCTTTTTATTTCCTCCATACCTCCTTTACTGTCTTCTTTTGAATTAAGTGAATATTTTCTAGCGTAACATTTCAATTACTTTAATAATTTGTTATTTGTTGTAAGTAAAATAATGGACCCCAAAAGATGTCCATGTTCAAATCCCTGCAACCTGTGAATATGTCACCTCACATGGCAAGAGTTAAGGATCTTGAGCTCGGGAAATTATCCTAGCTTATCTGAGTGGGTTCAATGTAATCACGAGGGTCCTTGCTACACCTCTCTTATTCCTTCTGGTGGCTGAGGGGGATTTTTAAGATTGTATACCTTCTCTTGATCCTGCAAACCCAGGCTGAGTGATCCTGCAAACCCAGGCTGGGTGTTTAAAGCCTCCTGTTTGTTTTTCCTAGGGCAGTGCCCTGAAATGGTTAAGTTTGTGTGTCTCCTACTGATGGCCCAGTTCGGCAGTCCACAAGTGAGGCATCCCAAATAGCTCATGGGAAGACTTCTTGGTGGAGTCTGCACCACAGTTAAGAGAATACATGGCCCTTTGTTGATTTCTAAGCCCTCCTTGCTGTAAGTCCTTGCTGCTCTTCTCTTATCCCAGCCTCTCCCAGCCACTCACTCATGCTGATCCTCCTCAGTATTCTGGATGGGGTGAGAAAGAGGTGGGCCAGTGTCCTGCACAACTGGGGAAGCTAGGCACTCAGTCACTCTGCTCTCACATTCCCCCATGGGAGGGGTTAAGAGCTGAGAGGGTCTCTCCTGGCACTAAACTGTGCCACCTTGGGGGGAAGGGTGATGCAGGTAACATAAAACTGTTCATTTTACCCACTTCAGTGAGTCTATTCTGTGATCTTTTGCTCCAGTGATGTGCTGGAACTTCTCTGCTGAACTTCTGGACTCCCACAACAATACTCTCATCTTGGGATCGTTATCAAAATTGGTGCTGTGGAGAGATGACAATATAAAACTCCTATTCTGCCATCTTGCTGACATTACCTATACTAGTTTTTAAGTAGTTTGATTATCAGTCTTTAGGGTCGTGAAAATATAGTCTTTGGAATTACTAATCTTTGACCCTGAGTTCAGCTTTCTTATTTCTTTTCAGCTGACAAATATTTTGCCCTCTTCCTGATATTTTAGTTATTGTGTAGTAAGTTTAGCAGTTAGATTTGATTTAATACAAAACCATGGCTGAATTTTAATAAAGTAATATTTGCTTTTTAAGCCACAGATTCTTCCTCACCACCCGAAGAGAGCCAAAGTTAGACCTTCCTCCAGCTGCTCCTATTGTGAAGGACAGTATAACTTCATAGGAGCTGTTAACAATTCTAAACATAGTGCTAAAGAAATTCATTTTACTCCTCTGTTGGGAGGTGCTGATGGGAGTAGGGAACCAATTAACAAGGAGAAAGGGGGTAATTATTAATTGCATAAAAGTTTCCGAAATCAAATTAGCACTTAAACACAGAGGTGCATGGACTTCTCATCTTTAGACATATCACATGTTCCATTTTTAAAATGATGCAATGTCCCCATACTGAGGAGATTTAATTTGTAATTGCAGAAGATTCCCATTCTTAGGAAAAAAGTAAAACCCTATTAGTAAATTCAGTAAATTTGGTAAGTCTATTAAATTCCATCCTGGAAATTACCCTTTTTTCTTTTGTTTTCTCCCCTATTCGTCTATATGCATTAAAAAAATATAGGTTCTCCTCTTGGGTATTTCATTCTTTCTCTGATTTTGGGAAATTCCTGTGTTGGTTATTGTAACATGAAGTCTCCTCTGATTATTTAGATTACTCCTTTCTCATTTGTCTCTGAGTACTATTTTATTACTACTTTATCTTGAGCCATCATTATAGAGGTCCTTGAGAATTTTCCATCCTTCCTTAAATTTCTGTTCTTTGCTGGATGTTTTTAAGCCTACATTATACAGAAACTTCCCTACCTAACCCCAGCCTGCTTTGTTGTAGCTGGAAAATGCTCCCCAAATGATTGGTATAGGGCTGTTCCTAGTGCTACAAATTTAATTAATCTTTGCTGTTGACATACTTTCTTCCATGCTAATGACTTCCTGTTGGATAAACTCATGACTAGATCTTTATTTGCTTTCTTGAGTTTTGGAAAGTAAGGGTTCTCCTCTGTGAAGTGCAATTGCTTTCTGAAGACTTTTGGGCTGTGTCAGTGACACAAAATGTGGTTATCTAGTTAAAATTCTGAAAAGTAGTTCTTGAGACCCTGTTGTCCTTTTTAAATATTTGTCATCCTGGGTGAATTTTCATCTTTGAAATAATCAATATGTGTGCATCTCTGTAATAAAAATATCTGCGAAGAATGTAGCTGTAAAGGGAACTTTTCTTACCAGCCTTCATCCACTTTACTGCCGCAGCTGCACACTTTATCCCAATGTTTGGAGAAAACCCTATTAACCCTCCCTACAGCATACTGACTCCTGAACTAGTCCTAGTCTCCCTTCCTTGCAGTGCCAGCTTTTCTTGGGGAACCCCAGTGGGGAAAAAGGGAAAAGTGAAGAATGTATGTGCCACTGTGGGTAACTTTTCCTAGCTCCTGTTGCTCCTCTCACCTACCTCCATGTGCCATTTGGAGGCTGGATTATCACCCATTGTCCTGCTCTCCCTCCCCAAACCATCCCTGTTCTTTACCTCAACATAAGCTCCCACCCAGTGTCTTAACAACCTGAGAGCCTCCTGTATTAATTAGGTGGGAAACTTTCAGTTGCAAATTAAATGTCTTAAAGCAAACTGATAAACAGTACTGGGTATTTCATTTCCTGTCACAGAACTGAAAGGTCCAGGAGTATATGGCTTCAGGCCAGTTTGATCCAGGTGCTCATATTCTGTCATTGAAAATCTGCCCCTCTCAGCCTTATATTCTTATGACAGTAGTCTTAAATTTTGACTGTGGAACTTGGCTAAGCAGGTTGCTTTCTCCTTTTTAACACACAAAGGGAAAATAATTCACTTTCCCCTTGGTCATTGCCCTACAAGCTCATCTACCCTCACCTATGAGCAGAAGAATACTCACTGCTTAAAAGATGGGGAAGATGTGTCTTTGGGGCATGGCTGAGTTAGATTTTTCAAAAGCATTTTCTCACAGAAATCTTTTACTTATTTACACTTACTTAAGTTCTGCCTTGTTCCAAAAATGATTTAAGGTGGAAAGGAAAGATTGTTGTACATGGCAGTGAACCTCAAAGTGCTTCTGAAACTATATTTCACATATTTTATAAGTTAAACATATTTCTGTGGATGGTCTGCCCAATGTCCAATCACCATTTTTAACATTTCCTCTAAGGGGCATGGGTCCCAAGTGAAAAATTATTTACAGACGGAATTTTTGAGCACAATCAGGTCAGACTTACAGGGAACTGCCTTTAATTCCTTTTCATGTCAATGGCTAACTGAATTTCACTGGGCATTCTATGTTTGATTTTCTTATTATGTTTGTACAAGTGCCTTATTGAATGAGCATTTGGTCCCCTTTTTCTAAGCCAGATTCTCAGTCTAGATGAATCATATTGTCCCTTTTTTTAGCTAGCTCATTACTTCAGGATTGAAATTTCATGCGTGTACAACACTATTGACTAATTTCTGCTAATGCCCACATACTTTTTCCCCCCAAATATAAAATACATGAAATATGTATTGCCCAAGTACCCTCAACTCTCATCACTATGTGGAAATACTGAGTTTACACTAGAATTTACTCTCAATTTCTGCTTAGACATTGTCTTCCCTACTCAAGCAGGAACTCAGCATCTCAGAAAAATCTACTACTGCCACTGCATTACTCATAAAAGTATTCTTGAAAATTCTTAGGGAATATTCTCATATGGGTTTGTAAAGTCTATGTTCCCCTAGAGATCCATTCTTTCACCAGATTTCTCTGTTTTTGTTTTTGTTTTGTTTTTTTTCGGTATGTGGGCGTCTCACTGTTGTGGCCTCTCCCGTTGCGGAGCACAGGCTCCGGACGCGCAGGTTCAGCGGCCATGGCTCACGGGACCAGCCGCTCCGCGGCACGTGGGATCTTCCCGGACCGGGGCACGAACCCGTGTCCCCTGCATCGGCAGGTGGACTCTCAACCACTGCCCCACCAGGGAAGCCCAGATTTCTCTGTTTTAAGAGAGTGGGCTCTGAAGCTAAACTACCTGGGTTTGAATGCTAGTGCCACCATTTAGCTTGTGACCTTGGGCAAGTTGCTTAACTTCTCTAAACTTGAGCTTGTTATCTGGGAAGGAGTGATTGTTTTAAGAGAGTTATTGGAGTTATTGGAGAGTACCTGACATGTGTTAAGTGCCCCATAAACATTAATCTCTACTATTATCCACAGTATCTTCTGCTGCTTCTTCACTGTTTTAAGGTTCTTGCTGAGTATTAAATACATGATTCTCAAAATCTGCAAATCCAGGGGCCGTCAGAAGGGTCAGTACCATTGTATATTTATCCCAGAAATGGAGAGAAAGGTCCTGCTCGCATTTGGTTCACGTGCTTTCCTTGGAGCAGGTTGGGGTCAAGGTGGCTCAAGATCTCTTCAAGTTTTCATCTCTCCTCTGGGCTGTCATGTGTCAAAAGTTACCTTTTTGCAGGCACTCTTCAGCTCATGAAAATCAATCAGTAGGACCTGAAGCCTGAATGGAGATAAGGGTAGGCACTAAAATCTAGTCCAGCCATGTAACAACTTCAGTGACCTCCCTCTACCGTCCATCATGAACTCTGTACATTGGAAGGAACCATTTTGCCCATTGCACGTTCTACCCATAACTTGTCTTAATTTTAGTTGTCTGTGTATTAAGTGAGTTAGTGGACTGAATTCATGTAATTCAAGTCAGAACCTCTGCACTTGTATAGACAGTTCAGTGTATTTTATTTTATCAATCCTACAATGCATTCTGCTTTTTTTTTTGGCCTTCAGAAAATATTTAAAAACAATTTAGTTAAGTGAAATAACTTGATTATTTCTAGAACAAAAGTGACAATGAATGTAGTAAATACATTTTAAAAAACTATTCAAACATTTTAACTTTAGAATAACTATTTTTGACTGACTTAATATTTTATTTATTTTAAACCAGCTACAGGATATGCAACATCTTATTTTAAAATTATTTTAATATCACCAGAACAAACTAGACCCACGTGAAATCTTTTTAATGGGTAACTAGCCACTATTGAAAATATTTGGAATCTGCTTCAATTTTTGATGTCTTATCAATTTAGAAAAGTGTAGTGTCATGATTATGTAAGAGGACTAGGGTAGTTTGCCTAGTTTGAATGCTGGTTCTACCATACAGTAGATGTGTATCTTGGGCAAGTTACTTAGCCTCTCTCTATTTTAGTTTCCCCATCTATAAAATGGGGATAATAATAGGCCAGATGTCATAGAATTGTTGTGAAGATTAAAATAGCTAATATATATTAAGTGGTTACAGTGCCTGGTACATAACAAGTACTCAAAAATGTTTGGCTATTATAGTTAACTATGCCAAAAATAATGGACAAAAAGAACATGATTTTGACTCACTTAATATTTATTAAGCATCCAACTATGTAATAGGAACTGTGCTAGATTAAGGACTAAAAGGCAACTAAGACAAGATTCCTGCCCTCAAGAAACTAATAGTATTGTGTTCTAAAATTTTTAGATGATTGTCTCCATTAAACATTTCATTTTGGAGAACATTCATGAACGAAGCTTATCAAAGATATGAAATTTGAAAAGGAAAAAGGTATCTCTTCAATAAATGAAGAATTTTCTAAAGTAATCTTTACTGCATAAAGAATTTTTATGCAGTAATCTTTATTTTTTTGTTCAAAATATCTAGATTTCAGGCAAATATGGCTATTTAGATGAATAGCTTTAATGGGATCAAGTGTCTAGGAAGAGTTAATGCAGATGCAGAGAAAGCTCTGTGCTTTATTTCTCCTAGAATTCATTAAAATAATTTTAGAATTAGCCTTTTGAAGATAAACAATTTCCATTTTTAATGCAATCTTTTATAATTAGCATTTTCACACTTATTTAGCATTTTCTTCCTTCAAAGAATGGAAAGCGTTATTTAAACGTGAGTGATACCACTAAGTTTAAATAACTAGGAACAATATTTTCTATCTTTTGCATAAAAGGCATATCATTTTCTTAAAATTCATCATCAAGAATTCTTAAAATGGCACAAATTGGGAAATAATTTAGTTTCCCAATTATTTCTGAGAATTTATGAAAAAGACTGCTAGTCAATCTCTTGGGATAAATAGAAGTGAATAGATAGAAAGGGTGCATATGTAAGTTTTGAAGAGAAACTGACCTTGTGTCAGTCTCTCAACCTTTCCTTCTTAACAGATGAATGTCATTTGCCGCGTCAGTGGTTTGGAGTCCATAACCATTGATACTCTCCTTTGGGACCTCTTGTACTTACAAAGGCAATATTTTAGAATGAGGACACAGTCTGCTGATGAGTAAGTAAGCACCTCTAATGATGATAGGAAGAAATTTTACTTTGAAGCTCTGAAATTCAAAAGAATTATTGCTGCTCTGTTCTTTTTAGTAGCTATTGAACAATAATGGGGCATAATTCCCAACTGAAGGAAAAAAAGGTTATATCCAAAAGGAATTTTAAAATGCTTGTGTTCTACAATATATTGCTCTTGCTCTGTTTGGAGAGCAATTTCAAAATGCTGACCCTGGTAAGAAACTTGGTAGAACAACACCTTTTCAAATGAGCCTGTTCATTTATGTCTAGGTCAGAAAGATGCAGAAGTTTAGTTTTCAGCCGAGATACATTCTCAGATATAAAATGTGTTTTACTCTTTCATGGTACCTTGCCTTTGGAGTCTTTACTATTTGATTGCTTGCTTTACCTGGGCAAATTATGAACATTGGCCTCATGGTCAGTTAAAATCTGCTGGCATGTGTGGCACACAAGTGTTGGCCTTTTAATAATCACTTCTTGGGCTTCCCTGGTGGCGCAGTGGTTAAGAATTCACCTGCCAATGCAGGGGACACTGGTTCAAGCCCTGGTCCAGGAAGATCCCACATGCCATGGAGCAACTAAGTCCATGCGCCACAACTACTGAGGCTGTGCTCTAGAGCCCATGAGCCACAACTACTGAACCCGTGTTCCACAACTATTGAAGCCCGTGCGCCCAGAGCCTGTGCTCCACAACAAGAGAAGCCATCGTAATGAGAAGCCTGCGTGCTGCAACAAAGAGTAGCCCCCACTCGCCACAACTAGAGAAAGCCTGCATGCAGCAATGAAGACCCAATGCAGCCATAAATAAATAAATAAATAAATTTATATTTTAAAAAATCACTTCTTTATTCTTTTGTCCTCACATTTTCCTAGTGGCCATATAGTATATAAGAAAAATGATGGAGGATTTGGATAGCTCCTCAATATTTGGCATTGAGGTCTTACAGTATTGTCAGACCTTGGTGTTAAAGACAGTTGGACTGGACAATTCACGGGTCTAATTCCACAGGGTAATGTTGCTTTCATCGTGAAAGTGTGAATACTAGTTCCAAGTAGGAGCTATCAGAGATGGTGGTAACCCCCAGTTGGGTTACAGGGACCTGGAGATATGGCCCATTGAATATGAGCTTGTCTGCTTAAGGTCTACTTTTACCTTTGGGTTATTTTTTTTTCCATTTATTTATTTATTTTTTGCCAAGGTGAAAGTGATTCCTGTAGCTGAATATAAAGTATGTGGCCAGGAGTTCTCCTTGCCCCTAAAAGTTCATTTTATAGTACGTGGTAGAGTTACTGTTTAGGTAGTTACACCCTTGTTCTTCATCTCTACCCCCCAAAGGAATTCCTCTTAAACTGAAACAAAATGGAATTAAAAAAAACTTGATTGGATAATACAGCTACAATATGCTCTGTAGCACCCTATCAAAGAATTTGTCACATCATATTGTAACTGAACTTTTTTTTTTTGCGGTACGCGGGCCTCTTACTGTTGTGGCCTCTCCCGTTGCGGAGCACAGGCTCCGGACACACAGGCTCAGCGGCCATGGCTCACGGGCCCAGCCACTCTGCGGCATGTGGGATCTTCCCGTACCGGGACACGAACCCATGTCCCCTGCATCGGCAGGCGGATTCTCAACCACTGCGCCACCAGGGAAGCCCATGTAACTGAACTTTCTATATGTATGTCTTCCCCTCCAGACTGTGACCTTCTTAAAGCAGGGATTGTGTTTACTGTTATTTCATCAGTGCCTAGCATACATTCTGTCATATAGCAGATATTTAATGTTCAATAAGCGAATGAACCAGAAAAAAAATAAATGAATGAATGAGTACATTTGAAGTAGATCACTTCAAGAGATATTTTGCTAATGTGTACTGCAGAGATGTCTCCTGAATCCAGTGAGAAAGCATGATCTTTCTCAATCTAATCAATAAATGAACAACGTAAAACACGCATATGGATGCTGTAAGAACCAATTGCTTGAACCCAGAAGAAGCATCACGGAAGGGTATGAATGTTTTTGGTTTGCAGCCATTGTGTTTTTGAGATAGTTAAGTCCTATCCAAAGTGAATATATTTTCCCCTATTATCAGAGTTGGTTTCTGAGTTTGGTTGTTATGAATCAACTCCACAGAGTCTGACCACCTTCTGAGAAGCTGATGAAATTGAGAGCCTGGGAATACCCTGGCAGCCCAGTGGTTACGACTCCACGCCTCCACTACTGGGGACATGGGTTTGATCCCTAGCCGGGGAACTAAGATTCCGTATGCCGCATGGTGCATACAAAAAAAAAAAAAAGAAAGGAAGAAAGAAATTGAGAGCCTGGATCAAGAAACCTTGGCTTAAAGATATAGCCAATCAGTATCACTCAGATCCATATGTATTTCAATTCAGAGTGTTTATAAACACGTTAATTTTACACGAGCCTTGTACAGTAAGTCCCCTACATGTGAACGAGTTCCATTCAGAGAGCAAGTTTATAAGTCCAGTTTGTTCATGAGTCCAACAAAGTTAGCCTAGGTACCCAACTAACACAATCGGCTATGTAGTACTGTACTGTAATAGGTTTATAATACTTTTCACACAAATAATACATAACAAACAAACAAACACAAAACATAGAGAAAACCTTTTTTTTTGCGGTACGCGGGCCTCTCACTGCTGTGGCCTCTCCCGTTGCGGAGCACAGGTTCCGGACGCGCAGGCTCAGCGGCCATGGCTCACGGGCCCAGCCGCTCCGCGGCATGTGGGATCTTCCCGGACCGGGGCACGAACCTGTGTTCCCTGCATCGGCAGGTGGACTCTCAACCACTGAGCCACCAGGGAAGCCCCGAGAAAACATTTTAATCTTACAGTTCAGTACCTTGAAAAGTATAGTAGTACAGTACAACAGCTGGCATACAGGGGCTGGCAAGTGAACAGGCAAGAAGAGTTACTGACTGGAGGAGGGAGAAGAGGTGGGAGATGGTAGAGCTGAAGGGTCTTCAGCAATAGGAGATGGAGGGCAAGCTGCAGTTTCACTCATGCCTGACGTTGATGGCACAGGTTCTGGTTCCTTGCTGGATTCAATTCTATCTACCCTTCTGAAAAATGATACAGTGATGTCTGGGTAGTAGCTCCTTTTTTCTCATCCTATATGACACGGTAGTACTGGATTGCATTCTGAACATTTGCTGCAACCTTTGTGTACAGTTCTACGTTCGGGTCCTATGCCTCAAAAACTAATGGTGCCTCCTCAAATGAAGACAATCGCTTTGGCATTTCCTGCATCGTGACTCTCTTCAGTTTTTCAGTTACTTCTTCCTCTTGTCTCTCTTCATCCTTTATCTGGGCCTCCAATTCCATCAGGTCTTCATTAGTAAGTTCCTCCTGTTGCACGGCAGCAGTACTGTACAGTAAAGTACACAAAAGCACAACACTTGTAGAGGATGCACGCATGTGACGATGTACACCAGACACGTGAGCTAACCTACATGACTGGACATGTGAACACACGTACGTGTCTTTGAAAGTTTGCAACTTGAAGGTTGACATGTAGGGGACTTACTGTATAGTATTATTCAGTTCAAATCAAATGAATCCAGAGAAATTTAGCTTGAGTTCATCTATAAAATGGCATTAATCACAATCGGAAGCAAATTCCCATTAAATATGTGTGGATACCCTGATTTCATTCATTATAAGATTTAGTCATCTCATTGACTTTCCATTTTCTTAAGTGAAATGACCAGGTAATAAAACTTGATCTAATTGATTTCATTGGTTTGGCAGTTAACTTATGTATATAGTTATGAGGCTCTATAAGAGACTTGCTCAAGGTCAAAATAAAATTTGACTAGTTAGAACAGTCATTTTGAAAAAATTCTTTTTATTCCCTCTTGAGTCCTATAATGAGCATATAAACACAAAACTCTCTGTTTAAGAGATAGGAGCCTCTTGAGGCCAATTCTGTTCCTTTGACTGACAGAAAGGAAACCAACATATACTAAGCAACCACTCTTCACCAAATGATATGTGAGATGAAGATATAGACCAGGTTGTGTACTACTAGACTTTGACGGCGTCTTACCACTGGACCGCCAGGGAAGTCCCAATGTACTACTAGACTTTATATATCTGAGTAGGTGAGCAGCATGCTGTGATTTCACAATAGGTTTCTCTGTGATTTCTCATATAATCCAAGTTTATTCATTACAGAAATATATATATATATATATACACACACACATATATATATACACAAGTATATATTGAGTATCTGCTATGTGTAATACAGATTTCAAAGATAGCAAATCCTAAGTTAAGCTATATAATTAATGCAATCCTCATAAAATACCAACAATTTGAGACATATGACAAAATGATATTAAATTTAAGTAGGAGGCATAAATATTCGAGTCTATTCTTAAATCCAATAGAGCTTATATTATTGTTGGGAGAGACACAAATGTAAGCAAACGTAAAAGTAAAGTATATAAATTTTAGGTGGTGAAAAGTGCTCTGGAGAAAAGTTAAGTATAATAGGTGGATACGGAGTACTATTGGTGGGGCTTTAGTTTTAAATAAGGTCTACAGAGAATACCAATGAAGTCAGTATTATTATTTTCATTTTATCTTACACTTCCAAGATTTGTCCGTGGCTATCTGATATTCAGTAATGGTTCAGTAAGAGTTTGGTTTGGGTACTTGAGATATTTAAATTAAACTCCAGTACAACCATCCTGAAATATAAAATCAAAAATAAAACAAATGTCTCTGATAACAATTTATGAAATCTCTGTTAAATACCTCATTGGTCAAAAAGAAAATCAAAACCTTGATTGTGCAATGTTTGTAAAATAACAAAAGTAAAAACAGTAAGTTTCAGAACAAATAGGATATATCTACTGTTAATTACAGCACAATTCCCATAGTCTTAAACTCTTAATTAAGAAAGATTAAAAGGATGAATTAATTATTTAAATCAAGTTTTTGAAAACGATCAAGTGGGAACTAAGGAAAGTAGAGGAATGATTTTAAAAAATGAAAGCATAAATTTATACATAAAGCAGAACCTATAAGTGAATTCAAGACCTGGTTCTTTAAAAAAAACAGATAAAATATATTAGATTTGAAATAAAAATGAGCACATAAACAACTGCACATAAAGAAAAAATCAAATTAGTTATAAATGAGTGTCTTACATATTCTCTCTAATTCTATTTGAAAGCGTAGACGAAATAAAAGCTTTTCTGACTAAAAAATCCCATAAAAACCAGAGTTAACTCAAAAAGATGTAGGAAAACTAAATAGTCCCCAAATCCAAGGTAAAAATTGAGAAAACTGTTAATCCCCAGAAACATTACACTTAGAAGATTTTACATACGAAGTCTTCTAAATACTTTAAAGCTTGAAAAAGTAATAATTCTAATTATAATTTTTCTCACATAAAAAGTTTAAGCTGATATCAAAATATGATTAATGATAATAGAAAGGGAAAAACAAAAATGAACCACTTTATTAACCCATGAACACAAAAATGCAAAACACATTATTGGCAAATAGAATTAGAGCTATTATGAAGGATGACTTAATTTTGTAAAAACTAGTGATATAATTTACCATATTAAAAGATGCAGAAAAATATGATCAATTTAATAGATGATAAAAATGCAGTTGCTTTAAAGCAATATTTATTTTTAATATAAAACTTTAAAAATGGAAATGGAAACTTCCTTAGCATGAGATAAATGCATGCCCAATTCAAAAGCAAGCAAGCATCAGGCTAAATAGTGAAACACTAAGATACTCCTGTTACACTCAGGAGAAATATAGATATGCTCTTTTACATCATTATCATTTATTATTTTTCTGGAAATACAGACATTAGATTCATTAGACAAAAAATAAATTTAGATTTATAAATATTGGAAAGTATGGGCTAAATTTTAATTCTGCAAATGATAACAATTTTATACTTGAAAACCCTAAAAGAATCAACTAAGAACTATTATAAAAATAATTTAGTGAAATAATAGATTAAAAATAAATAACCAAAAAGTTTTCTATATACAAAACTATAAATTCAGAAACACATAGTTTCTAAATTTCTGTATGTTCTGTATAACAGGTGGAATAAGAAAAATAGTATTACAAAGGTATATTCCAAGAAGATATTCCTGTAGTGAAGAACTACATCTGCATGGTAAATGAACATGAAAATTAGGTGTAGAATTCCTTACATGGATATATGTCGTTGTTAACGAATTTCAAGAATGAATAAATAATTATTCAGGCATCAGAAAAAGCTAATCACCTCCAAAAGAGACAAAAATCCAGACAGACCTCAAACTTCTGCATAGCAACACTCCATGCTCAACTATAAATGAGAATTGTCTGCACTGTGCTGTCCAACATGATAGTCACTAATTATATATGGCTTTTGAGCTCTTGAAGTGTGGCTAGTTCAAACTGAGACATGCTCTGAATATAAAATACATACTGGATTTTGAAGACAATATAAAAATTTTTTAAAATCTCATTAATCATGTTTTATGTTGATTACACGTTAAAATGATATTTAGACACATTGGGTTGAATAAAATATATTATTAAAATTAAAAAATGTAATGGAATAAAATGTTTAGTGTACAATATCTGCAAATAATAATGTGTAGAACTAATGTGAAAAAAAAATAAATCTTTTTTAAGGATAGTAAAGAAGTATCAAAGAGAAAGACATACTTTGGATAAGAATAATCTATGTTAAAAATGTATATTTTTCTCAAATCTGTACATTTAATATACTCCTTTCAAAATACCAGCAAGATTGCTTTTAAGAAAATTTGTAAAATGATACTAAATTTCATTTGAAAAAAATAGTGAAATTAAAATGAAAGATTGTAAATGAGAAGAGTAATGTTGGAAAATAAGCCCTACCAGATATTAACATAAAGTATAAAGCTAGAGAACTTTAAAGAGTTGGTCACTGATTTAAGAAAAGACTGAAGAGTATGAAAGTAAAAGTCAAAATATATGAAGATTTAATACATGATAAAGGTAGGGTTCAAATAAATGGGGAAGGAATGGATTATTTAATAAACAATGTTCAATAAATTGGCTTAACATTTGAAGAACTAAAGTGAGATCTCTACCTCATTCATACACTAAAATGAATTTCAGATGAATCAAACATTATAACATAAAAAGTAAAATCATAAAAGCAATGGAGTAAAACATTAGAATATTGCTGTAATAAAAGCCTTCTAAGCATGACACAAAATTTGGAAGTTGTAAAAGGGAGACTGACAAATTTGAGGACATAAAGATTAAATCCTTCAGTCAAAACAAAAAATTGAAGTCAGAACATGAATGACCACCATGGGAAAAAGTAATCAGAAAAGCATATGAGAAAGGGCTAATTTTATTTTTATGAAAGGATTCACAAGTTAGTAAGAAAAAGTAGCTCAACCCTATAGAGATATGAACAAAAACATAAAGAGGTAGTTTACTAGGATGACCTTCACAACACATTTGTAACAACCACACACACAAATTCTGGAAACAATCTAAATATGTGTCAATTATGATTCACACAAATCATGAAGTATACTGAAAAAAATTTCCTTTAAAAGTGAGGTATGGGCTTCCCTCGTGGCACAGTGGTTGAGAATCTGCCTGCCAATGCAGGGGACACGGGTTCGAGCCCTGGTCCGGTTAGATCCCACATGCCACGGAGCAACCTAGCCCATGCCCCGCAACTACTGAGCCTGCACTCTAGAGCCCACGAGCCACAACTACTGAGCCCATGAGCCACAACTACTGAGCCCTTGTGCCACAACTACTGAAGCCCGTGCGCCTAGAGCCCATGCTCTGCAACAAGAGAAGCCACTGCAGTGAGAAGCCTGCACACCGGAATGAAGAGTAGCCCCCACTCGCCGCAACCAGAGAAAGCCTGCACACAGCAACGAAGACCCAACACAGCCAAAAAAATGAATTAAATAAATAAATTTATTTTAAAAAATGAGGTAGATTTTTTAAACTGATATGGAAAAATATCCAAACTACATTATCATATGAATAAGGGACCTAAAAATATGCCCAAATTTATTTTTACCTGTGAAAAAGCACGGAATTTCTAACAGGTATCTCTATTAACATTGCAGTAGTGTTAACTTAGTGCAAAGTGTAACAAGTCTGTTCTATGATAATAGTTGATTATTTCAAAAGTCATCTATTTAAATAGAATTTAAAGGGAAAGGAAAGGGGAAGATAAAGACTGCAATGCACATAATTAAATGCATTATATTGATTTCCTATAAAACTGATTTTGTTACTTTTTTTAAGAGTATTATGTGAATTTAACATTTTGTTTTGGAGATAGGTTTTTTGTTTTTTTTTTTTTTTTGCGGTACGCGGGCCTCTCACCGTTGTGGCCTCTCCCATGGCGGAGCACAGGCTCCGGACGCGCAGGCTCAGCGGCCATGGCTCACGGGCCCAGCTGCTCCGCGGCATGTGGGATCTTCCTGGACTGGGGCACAAACCCGTGTCCCCTGCATCGGCAGGCGGACTCTCAACCACTGCGCCACCAGGGAAGCCCTGGAGATAGATATTTTGAAATAATGTAATTCATTGTGTAACTTTATAATAGACCCATATAAAACATGTAAAAGCTAAATTATTCAGTTTGCTATTCCACTGGATTCCAATGCCATATTTTAATATAAGTATAAAGAGTCTAATTTAAAAACAGCGCCTTTTACAAATTACTGTGTTTTTTTAGCTTCGTGATTAATTTTTCTATAGCTGTTCTTCTTTCAGAATAAAAGAATAGTTATCTTAAATCTCTCTGTAGTTGTACCTATTTCATCTTTGTTTCAAAATTTTAAGAAGATATGAGTAATTCTCATTCCTTCCTTCTTTGTAGAAATATTATTTAAAAAATACTCTGCCTTCAAATATAAATTAAATATAAACCAGAAGAATAAAATTTATTCATCCATGAATTAATAATAGGTTACTAAGAACTTGAAAATTAATTCAGCACCAGGCTAAATTTTATCCTTTTCCCCTTTTTTCTCAAATCACTTTTATATAGCCACACTTTAGTGAGCAAATAGGAAGTTTCACAAAAGAAATTATTGTGCTAATTCTGTTGCTAACAGCAAGGCCCTAGGTAGTTTCAACCATTTTAAGTGGCTTCTATTCTTCTACAGGTTATTTGGAATTGGTTTATTATAACCAGGTAGGATGACACTATCCTTCCATTTTCTACCTAAGGAAGTGGAAAACCAGTTTAGAAGTTGTCATCACTCTGAGGTGAATCAATTCTAGAGCAGAGTGGGTGCTGGGACCCCTTCAGTTCTTCCAGTTTTCTCTCTGGTTTCAGATTAGCATGGATGCCTCCAACTTGAATCTACCATCGCAATTCTTTACTTCATTTACAAAACTCTTGGAAATTGAATAAAAACTTTTAATGAAATGAAGTGAATGTAGTTACCTGAGGAAAAAAAAACTTTATTTTTTTGCTGTGACTAATTCTCTGTTGCCAAATTTTCTGGAGAACATGCATCTGTAAACAGATGTCTAAAAACTTGGTGGGAGAAATTAGTTTGCAAATAGCAGAGTTAAAAAGAAATTGAATACTTATACCTTTTTTTTTCACTAAAAATCTTCCCTAGAGCTAATTCATATTCTAATTAGGATGGTGACTATCCCAGAGGGAAATGTATCCCAAACTTGTTTGACCATGGAAGCTATTTTTTTCCCCTATAGAACATCTGTTGAGTAGAACAAATTTGGGTAATACTGATAAGAGCATATCTTTGGACATTAAAAGAAAAAAAAAAGAAAGAAGAATTACCTTAATAATTTGACTTACAGCACAAATCTCCTGCTATATTAAAACAAATTTATACTTTAGCAAGTTAATCTGTAATATCACCTTTTATTGGTACAAGAATAACACATTTTATGATTTCATAACTTCATATGGCTTCATAACTGATAGAATTACTACACCTTGGAGGTGATGCTATCGAGGACTCTGTTGGCCAAGTTGCTGCTCTGCATTTGTTTGAATAGAGCTTTGCTAATAATCATCGAAGGTGCTGTGCACAATGGCTGGGCCTTGTTATGGTCTGTAGGCTCTGTCCAAAATTTCAGCCACAGAGGCAGTCTGGATGTGAAGACTGGCTCTAGAAGCCATGCAATTTACCCACCCTCAAGCAATGATTATTTTGACTATGCAATGAGCAGATGAAAAAAAAAGAGACATTTTCATATGTGAGCACTGAGCTCTGTTCACTCTTGGAAGGCTCAGCATGAGTACAGTGATGCCTGTGATAAATTTTAAGCCCTAAGTTCCTTAGTCATTGCTCCTGGTATTGTTAGGGGATTTAAACTGTCACTGTTCTTCTGGTCTGACGTTTTCCTTAAATAGCCCATTTACTAATGCTTATTAGAGGGAAATTTTTAAATTCTTTTCTGTTTTTTTCTCCTGCATATTTAAAGTCAGCTTAACATTGTAAGGACTCTCAGGCAGTTGGGTTATTCTGCTATGTCATTTGGCGGCTTAGTTTTCTGCTTTGTCTACATACCTGCTAAATTTTGTCTAAATGATAGATCACAGTATTTTATTATTTTTTCCAACAGATAATTTCACTATGTTCTCTTCTCAATTTCTATGATCTACCACTTTCAATATATGTCTACAGAAACCTTCACTCCTTACTGTGTCTTATATGCAGCAAATGGGAGATTCGTTCATATTTGTAAAATTTCTTAGATTCTAAAAACATCTTTGATATGAAGAGGAACAGAATTCCCATTATGATTCAAATAAGCAGAAGGGATATAAATGATCTGAAGCAGGTTTGTAAGTTTAGTTGGTGACTGTCTATGTGATGTAATTTCAGGGATCTCACAACACCAAAAATAAATGACTGAAAACATTCTGTTCTACAAAATGGGATGTAGAACAGAATCTGTTCTACAGATTCTGTTTGTCTTAAGCCCTCTGATCAATGTTAAAATGTGCACAGACCTTCAGTTAGATATGTAAACATATTATATATTAAGGATTTCAAGCAAATTCATTTAAGAGGAAGATTGAGTAGGGTAAGAGACTGCAGGAGGATTTGGGACAGCTAACGTCGGGAGCCGAGGAGAAGGCCATGGAAGAGAAGAGGCTGGGGACACCAGACACAAACAATTCCCTTTGATAAATGCCAGCTCTGAATACCTCACTAAATCTCCTGAAAAGGAAAATGTGGCCAGTAGTGCCAATGTGGATACACTGAAGAGCAGATGGCTCATAGTGTTGTCAATCTTTAGTCAGAAATGTGATGCATGTTTTAAATTTGGGGATAGGGTATGAGAAAGGAAAGCATCTTTGCTAACACATCGCTGAAACTCTCTCATGGGTCTTGGGCTTCTTTTTACCTGAAGCTGGGCGGAGTGATTGTGGCGTCTTCCTGAGCTGTCTGAGGGCCTTGGGTTTTGGATTCTTTGAAGCCAGAATCTCTTCTCTCATCCAGCGGTCCTTCCCCTGCCTTAATATCTATACCGCTCATCACTGAATTTCAGGGCTGTATGCTCCAGAGGGAGGTAGGCTGAGAGAAGGAGGCTGGAAGTGGTGGATATGGAAGACTGTGACTCTGTGAGGCTGAGTGTTTTGGACGGGGCCTCGGGGAGGGGATTCTTGTGCTCTAACCCCAGGCCTTTAAGGCATAGCTGGTGGCTGCACCTGTTTGGACTTTATCAAAAACAGTGGTGCGCTACACACCACCGGGGTCTTTCTGAGAGGAGGTCAGTAGAAACCCATGCTGTTCTTTACCAAGCTTGTGCCTTTGAACTTGTAGGTATCTACTGATTGTATCAAAATGTTATATGTCCCTCATCTTCAGTTTAATGTCCCTCATCTTCAGTTTAAATGTTCCATACCCCATGTGGTATGTTAATTCATGATCAGGTCTCCCCAAAAGAAAATCGATTAGGGTTGAATATACACAAACTAGAAATGCCCTTCTAGAAGAGGTTAGTATGCTTTTCTAGAAGGACATTTTAGTAACTTTATACCATCACACTCCTAGTATCTTAGGGGAAGGAACCTTTGAAATCATGCAGTCCTATTCAGTTGGCTCGTAGATGAAGAAGCTGGGGTCTGGATGGGTGAAGTGCCTTACCCAAGGCTTCAGAGCCAGACAGGAACACAAATCTTTGGGCCCCAGCCCCATGCTTTCCCTAGTACATCACACTGCCCTTGGTGCCTCTTTGCAGTGACTTACCCCACCTCAAATAAAAAGGAGAAAATGTTTCCCTTAAAGTACTCTAAAATGCCAAGTACTTGCTATAACTATTTGGCGTCACCAATCAAAATATGCAAAACAATCACACTTCACTAAGGAAGATCAGCATTAGGTTCATCATTCATTACACATGAAACACTATTGTAATTTATTTGGAATCTGAAAACAAATTTTTAAATTTTACTAAAAACGTAAAAAAATTGAAAATCTACAAAATGAAAGTTGTCTTGAAGAAATATAATGTAGGAAACCAAAGAGAAGACATCTGCTTATGTTAATCCCTGCTTACTCAGCTATCTGCCTACCCACCTCTTCCACTAGTGAGCTTGTTCCTACCATGTCCCCTCCCTGCTCCTTCTTAGCTTGACAGAGGCTTATGAATTCAAGGGGTTCAATTCAGTTTGTTGTCCAACAAAGTTCTGCTCTGCATGAGCAAAATGATTCTTTAATTAAATGCACTGTCATGCATATTTCACAGATTATCTTCATTTTTCCTACTATGACTCTGATCTTCACTGCTTTCAAATCTTGAGATGGTTCTCTTGACTTTTGGTGTCTGATTCAGAAGACAGCCATTCCTCTTAAACCAGTTTACCTTGCTCAAGCCCTCACCTCAGTATTCTACCCTGAAGTGGCCTTGGGGCTTGAAGTTCCCTGGGTGAAGATGTTTTGCATAAAGAGGACAATATATATAGCAACATACTTTAAAATTTTTTAATTTATATTTTTCTAAAGTAATACTCAATGTTGCATATTAGATTCCCTGGGGAAAATATTCAGATTGAGGTTTTGGGGGAAGTTTATTGGGAGTGCTCTCGGGAACCACACCTGTGAGAGAATGAAGGAAATAGGATGGTCTAGGGAGAAATTGGAGGCAAGAGAGCTAGGCCTTAATACTCTCACATTAACCAATATTGGATGTGAGTTGCCTCCAGAATTTGGGGGGTGGGAGGTGTGACCTAGGACAGGGAGGCTCTCTTTAGCTTAGATAGCCTTCTTCAGCCCAGGGTGAGGCCCAGAGATAAACTCAGGTGAAAGCATGAGTGGTAGATTGAGTCCTGAGGTTGATCTATACAGGACACCCCAGCATCCACAAGAGCCCACCATTCATATTGCTCAGATATGTAAGTTTCATATAACACACTCAGGGAACAGCTCCCCCTGTATCCTCTTGGGCTCTTCCTAGGAAAATTACAAGAAAAGTTTAGTGGGATGAACTATAGCTCTAGCTCCTTCAGCTGGTCTCAAGGCTACAACGTAATGTGTCTGTCTTCCACTAACCTTTCTAAGTTCCACTTACGTTTGGCTTATACCGCATAGTCTGGATGGCTCACTTGCTAGGATGACTCAGACCCTAATCTCTGTAGGCTCTGAGCCCTAGATAACATGTTCTTCACAGTATATGCCTGTGAATTTGCCCCTTTACAATCAAGATGGTACGAGAGATGCTGATAAAGTTCATCTGGGTGCCAGCATGTTCTTCCATGCCTTCATTATATAATAGCTGTCCTACTTATTCCTGATGATTAGGCCAGTTGTCCTGCCAGGATGTAACTCCTTTCCTTGCCAAGTGGTCTCAGTACAAGAAACATAAAGGGAATGGGCAGCGCCCATAGCTTAAATTTCAATGGCACTCTTACTATGTACCATGATGGAAGCGTTCGTACCTGGGAACCAGAAGTTTTAAACCTGCAGAGCCCTGTGTTGAGGGGAAGAGAAGCACACATTCCTCAAGTGGGTCACTGGGAGTGAGGGTAAGCTGAGCCACTCATGTTTCCACCCCTTGTTTCCTGGACCTATTTTTCTATCTATTGGGAAGACAGCACAATTAATAGGTCATTGATTTAGAGTGTCATATAACATTCTGTAGGAAGAGCCCCCATTTTCCCAGGGTGTTACTTGTGAGCTGGAGCTTCAGCTGTACCTTCATCAGGCCATTCCATTGCTCTACCAGGTCAGCATCTTCTAGAAGGCACAGTAAGCAATAGCACCAGTGGATTGCCTGGTCATGTAACCATTCCAAAGTCTATAGGATTCTGTGTCAGTGGATCGAACACTGTGTAAGCGCTTGGAGCGTGAGCATAGATAGGCCCTGCAGGCAGGAAAAGCAAACCCATACTTGGAAAATATGCTGATGCCATTCAAGTTGAGTTGCTGCCATTCCAGTGTAAAAAAAAAAAAAAATCCAGTCTGATCAACTAGCCAAATCTTTATCGGAAAGACCTTTTCCATGTTCCTTTACTGAAATACTGGGGTTTGTTGTTAGGAAAAGAAATTACAGCTGGGCCTCTCCTGCTTTTCTTGTGTTCTTATTTTAATTCTTCCACTTATAGCTCTGTAATTTTAGGCTAGTCACTTAACTTCTTTGACCTTAAGATTTTATATCAGTAAGTGCATAATCCTTCTCCTTCTTCTTCACACATTTATTGTGAAAAACCCAGACACTCTACTAATGTAGAAGGGATAGTTTTATAGTGATATCATGTCTAGGGATAAGAGAACAGTACAAAGGGGAGAACTAGAGAAAAAACAGAACAAAACAAAAAACCTTTTCTTTTTTTTTTCTTTCAAACTGTGTCCCAATTTGCCTAGTGTCAGGATCATACACATTTTACAGAGAAATAAGGAAAACACAACTCATTGATTTTGTTTCAGAACAGACGCGGCTGTGCCTGCATAGCAACCAGCAAAAGATGGAGAAGGGCAGGTTTCAGATGATGGTCCAGATGCTTGCTGATATTCACAGTGTAAGCAAAGCAGCTGGGTGGTTGACTGAATCTCCCATTAATCACCAAGACCCTTGGCCTTGTGTGGACAAAATTGTAAGTTGATGATGGGGAGAAAAATAAATCCATATAGACAGAAAAACAGAATTATACATAATTCCAGTCTGGTATGTTTGAATGTAAATGTCTCTCTTTGTACTCTCATAATGAGTGGGAGTCTTAGGCAGTCTATTATAACAGCAGGGGCAGCCATAAAGACAGTAAGGATATAAATGATGACACGATAAATAGTCTTCTACTGCAGATCATTGGAGGGGAGCCTTTTAAAGCAGAGTATTCTATGAACATTCCCAAGTTGGTGTGTCTGTGCTTATTTCATCTTACACTTTTTCAAACGATGGTCTCTCCAGAAGACATATAAATCATTGCAATTACTAGAGGAGGAACCCATAGACCCTTGCTTCTTTTCATGGTAGCTGAAAATGACGAGACTAGAAACCCCTTGAGATGTGACGCTCATGAGTGAAAAGCCCCAGGCACCTGAACTAAGACTTGAATCAATGCATCCAAATTGCAGAACGGGATGGGATGCTTAGGGGATTTGGGCTCATTTATCCCCTACCTTCAACCATGCAGAGAGAGGAGGTAAACCAAATATTTGTCCACAGGGAGGAGGAGGTAAGCCTTCTCAGTCCCTTTTCTTTCTTTTCCTCTTCTACTTCTATAGCCTTGTGGCAACTTTGGAAATGTGATCGCTTATTTAAAAGTTAATTTATCCAGGGTTATGATTAACCATACATTTATCAGGCAATCTGTATTTTCTTGTGAGGTTTTTTCTTCTGAGCTATATTTGTTAATATCAATTATTAAACACACATGAAATAACTTGACTTGAAATACAGTATAACTTTATTGTAAGTATGTGTTGATCATTCATTGTGTGCTTGTATATGTACCAGGCACCCAGGAACCTACAAACTGCCTGGAGAAATAGTTCCTGGTACTTGCTGTCTTCTTTTCTCTCATTCACTACTCAACCTCCTGCAGTACAAACTGACTGGAATTTCTCTCGGCAAGGTCAATGATGACGTCTTTGTTGATAAATTCAATAAATAATCCTTATTTGAACTCTCATCAGCATTCCACAATGTTGACCAGTTTCTCCTTTAAAAGCCTCTTCCCTGGCTTCTAGGATACCGTGCTACCTGGCTTTCCTACTACTTCTCTCTGGTGCCTCTTTTTTGGTTCTTAGCATGTGTCTCCCTCCTCTGCCAATAACTAAAATGTTGGTATTTTCAGGGTTCTTCTCTAGGTGCCCTCCTCTCCTTTTTCCTCCCTTTTCCTCTCTCCTCTCTCCTCTTTTCATTCTACTCAACTTCCCTGAGTAATCAGAGCCATTCCAATGGCTCTGCAATCCCTAATCCTATATGTACCATACAGCCCCTTATATATCTGATTATTCTTAAATTTATGTTTTCATCTGAATCTTCACACCTGGACACCATCCCGTATATCAAATTGCCCCTTGGATGGCTTGCTTTGCTGTCTTACAGGTACTTCTATTATAGTATAATCAAAGAAAAATTCATCTTCTCCCACAAATTTGACTCATCTGTTTTGCATTTTTCACTGAATGGCACTAAAATCCAACCCACAGAATAAGCCAGAAATATGGGTGGCATGGTTAACTCTTTCTTCTCCACACATTTGACCAGTTACCAAGTTCTATGAATTTTAACTAAGAAACATTTTAAAATATGTTCACATGCTTCCTTTCCTCTATTAATACCCCAATCTGAGTCCCAACATTTCTCCCCAGATAAAGTCTTCATTTTAACATGCACAATTTGGAAGAGAGGACAGATACAGTCATTTTTAGGAAGAAAGTCTTAACGTTAGCCAAACTGGAATAAACAAGGGTTTGTAGAATGGGCCACAGCATTTCTTCACGTTTCTCTTATGAGCACCTTTCAGTTCACATAGAGTCGGCTTCAGATGGAAATTTGAGAAGCTCTTCCATTTCTGATTTCCTCTTCTCTTCTTTATTCCTCCAACTATTCCTTTGGTTCTTCTCTAGTACCTTCAACTCAAGTGCCTTAAATTCCTTGAGGTTCTGTTAATGGCTCCTGCTTCTAATCTGTCTGAGTGGCTATAGATCCTTTTTGTGTCATAGATGGAGAAATTTTCAGGTATTTCAGATGCTTCAGACCATACTAGACCACTTTTGTTTTGTCAGCATTGAGTGCCTCTCTTGGCATAACTTTTCTCTATTACTGTACCACTCAAGTCATTCTCTCTAGGACTCAGAGGATGAGGGAAGGCAGTGTGAATTCAGTATTCTGTTCATGGTTCTGCTCACCTCCTGATTTGCTCCTGTTCAATATTCTCTTCCTTTTGCAGTCAGAATAAGCCTTCTGAAAGGTAGGTGTAATCATATCACTTCCCTACTTCACATTCCCATGGCATCCCATTACCATTAGGGTAACCATCAACTTCTTAAAATAGACTTGTCTACTTCCTTTCACGTTGTCACTTGCCACACCCTTCTTCTTCTTTCTCTCAGCACCAGCTAAACTGGATTCTTTCAAGCTCTATGTCATCTGGTTCTCTGTTAGCTCCAGTCCTTTGCACATGCTGTTCCTTCTGTCCCAACGCAGACCTTGGAATCATTGCATCTCATTCTTTGGCTCATCTCTAGATCTCCTTCTTTCTACAAGAGATAGGTGAAAATGTGAATTGCAGTCTCATTTGGGTATTTGTTTATACCCTGTTTTATGTTTTGTTTTGTCTGTTGAATCCTCCTAATAGCAGAAAGCCTGAAATTGAATTTCTGGTTTCCGGTGAATAAGAAAAGCGCCTTCTGCCTAGGGAACACTATTCTTTTCTGTGCTCTGTTGCTTGATGATTGGCTTCAGGTGGGTGGCAGGATGTAACTTCCAGCTAGGGTCTTGCCGGGAGGTCTCCCAGCTGTGGGAGTAAAGCCAAGGGTCCCTCCTGTGTACGTGCATATGAGGACAGCTATAATGAGCTAGGAACTGGTACTTTATTCTCAGTGTTTTTGTTACAGAGATGTGGATGAGGGATTGTTTTAGCAAAAGGAATTAAATACCTGTCAAGATACTCTCCAGCATTAACATGGAAAAAAGTTCACTCCTAGAAGTTTTCTGAGCTTAGATTCAATGAGTAGTTATTGGCATCATTATTTAGTAGGAGAATTTTGATCCACAGAGTTGATATATATCTCAGGTTCCTAATTTATATGTGTGTTGTTGTTTTTTTTCCTGTTCGCAAAAAGGATTTTATTATCTGTTAGATTCAATGGTGGAAGCAAAACAGAAGGAACCAGAGAATACAGCATTGTGAGTTCAAGCAGTAACACTATTTAGGAAAGAAAGCAATCTCAGGAGAAAGAATTGAGTAAACTTGATAGATTTTCTGATTTATCCTCTTCACAAACGTATTCCTACAGCCCTAACCAATTTCATTTTCTCTCTACCTTCTCTATGATATGCCTTAAAATCACTTTAATCCTTAAAGAAGCAGAGTTAGCACAAAGGACTCTATTTGGGCCAGCTTTATAAATGATTCTCATGATTTTTCCTCGAGTTATGATAGGTCTGAAGGAAATTAGCAACAGAAGACAAAATGGGAGACACCATTTTACATCTAGGAATTGGCTTATTTAATTCCTTACTTTTTTTAAAGGCCATGTTAGCTTCTTTCTTAGGAGGTGTTGGAACGTGAAAAAAAATATGAAGAGGTTTTACGCATTTTTCTTTTTTTTTTTTTTTTTTTACTTAACCCTCATTTCAGAAGGTTGTAATGAACTCCAACCCCTCAGCAATGTGTATCTTTGAGCCCTGCTAGCATGGTACAGACAGGGACTCTAAAAAAACCTCAGAGTGTCTGTTTACCAAGGTGACTCAAGTGATTCTCAAAGCTCCCATCCAGCTCCTGAGAGTTCTGCAGTGTTGAAGTTTTATGTCCAATTTTGATTATATTACACAGAGATACTGAGCTAACACAGGCAATGAAGTCCAGAGGCATTAAGCATGTTCATTTAAGCAGTAATTTCTGTCTTATCGATTAACAACCTTTATTAGAGGGGTTAGCAAGTTGCTAAAATGAGACCGATTCTGGCTTAATTTTATTTCATTTCCCTTGTCTCCGCTTAAATGAAGGGCATTAACTAGCAATGAATTGTCCAGGCCTCTGGGAGAGGGGTGGAAGGAGAAAGAAGAAAAGCAAATGTCCGGTTTCTCCCTGAGACTGGACAGACCTCTTCTAGGTAATAGGCATTGGCTCTGTCTTTCTGGGAGAAGCCGCAGTTTTACCTGGAGAGTACAGGAAAATACATAATAAGGGAAGAATACCATATATTGTTTTCATTGCAGTTGAGACAGTCTTGATTATTGTTCCTGTGCTCCTTAGGCTCGGAACTGGAGGGCGGGGAGCGCATGCAGCTTGGGAGTAGGATGGAGCATCTGGGTTGTATGTACACAGCATTATGCAAAAGTCTTGTATGCCCACACTTCAGACAGTTCTGACAGCTGCTGGGACAAACTATTTTCCAGTATAATTATATAAAGCCAAAAGCAGTCAGCAATTGTATTTACCATTGTGAATTGTGTTCCAAATCTTATTCTCTCTGAGATATTCATTTTAATGAGCTAAAGATGCTCACTTAAAAAAATAAAAGGTTTTGCATGTAAGCATCTTCAAAAAAATGTTTTTATACTGTATGCTAGCATTACCACATTTCTTCCAGAACATATTTTGATTCCTAAGTTAAATCTAGCTATAGCCAAAACTCAGGTTTGCAATATGTCAAAATGCTCTGTTACAGGTAGCTCTCAAGACCTTGTGGCCGTGATCCACCAGGAGTAGACTGGATTTTGGAAATTATGGCAAATAGAATCTTAATCATATATGTCTTCAGCCTTCTGAAGATTATAGGTTTCCAGATGAATGAAATGACATGATGATAAAGATGTTTTTCAGCCTAAGTTTTTGAAACCAAGGATGCTACAAAGCAGAGGAAGCTCAGAGAATTGACACTCTTACTGAATCCATCTATCCATTAATTTTAGATTTTTTGCTGCCTTTAAACTTCTCATTCTTTCTGCCACCTTGTAGGAAATGCTAACCAATGGCACCAATAACTAATGACAGAAGCTAAATGAGGTATCTTTTCCCTTAGTGCTCACTGAGAGTTGTGCACACCTGCATTGTAGCCATAACTTTGCTGTCCTGTAATTGTGTGAGTCTTCCCTCCATACCAGGGGTTGACATGCTATGGTCTGCAGACCATTCCTGACTGCTCCCTGTTGTTGTTTTTTTAATAACGTTTTATTGAAACACATCTCTATGCATCTGTTTATGTATTTATTGTCTATGACTGCTTTTGTGCTACAGGGGCAAAGTTGAATAGTTGCACCAGAGACTGTAGGGTGAGACCCCGGTGGGAAGGAAACAAGGAGAATAAGCATGGAATCTTCAGGGATTCAAATCTTAATGCCTGCACTGTCTGAGTGATTAAAGAAAAGTCAGTATAGTAGAGCAGAGGAGCTGAGTCACCTACAAATTTCATCAGCAGAAAGGGTTCCAGGAAAGATATATGCTTAGGGCCACCATTGCAGAGAGCTGAGCCTTTGGGAGAAGATGAAAAAAGCCTGTTTGCTTATTATACTTTTTGGTCCTCCCTTTCAGTGGTAGTAGTAATTAAAGGTCTGAGTGTGTCTTTTGCCAGGCAGGGCTTAATGGAGGGTTAACCTGGGCCAAGGTGAGGCCTTGGGGGTGGGGTGGGGATACGGTGGAAGGAAGCAAAGGAAGGCTGCTTGACTATCTCTGGATCAAGCCTCAGGGTTCTTTAAATTCTCTGCTGGTCGGCTTAGGTGGGTAGGGAGAAGGTGAATATTTAGAACAGAAGCCCTGGTTGTGGTAACGACTGCACATTTGGTCAGTTTGGGTCCTGTGTCATACCTTGGAAATCACATTGAGGCAGTGAGGATGTGGATTTGGGATGGTACTAATTGAGCTGAGGGAGCCCGAACATCTGCCAGAGCCAGCAATAGGAAACGTCAACAGCTGGCAAACGACCTACAAATACTGCCTGTCTGAAATTGCAGTAACAATAGCTTTTTCACATAGTGAGTAGTAAATAAAAGAAATTTATCCACTACCCTCCAAAGGTTTTTATGAGAAGAATAACAAATGACAGTGATCCAAGAAACAATCACTTATTAAAGGGGAATAATGTGCTCAGAATATATTTATAAAATGAATATATTGTAGGGTCACCGAGTATACTGACTGTGGCAAACACTCAGCCCCCTAACAAAATATTATAACTTCTGCAGCTAAACATGTACACTAGTTAGCATATATATATAGCAGGGTGGCTCATTGATTTAGCTCAGCATAGAATTTAATTTTCTATTATACATTTTTTTTTTATTTTTAGAGATGAACTAGAGTTCTAACATTATGAGTCTCAACCAGGAGTTTGAAGTATTATAATCAAATGATTTCATAGTCTCAAATAACCTAAAGCTGTTCCCAGATTGTTTATTGATTCTTACTGATTTATTTCCTGGTATTGTTATTCTTCTCATCTGCCACTGTTCCTCCAACCACAGAGCACTGTGGCCAATGTATATCCACAAGCAAGCACTGAGAGGAGATAGGTAACCTGGAAAGCTTCATTAAATTTCCAGGACAACAGAGTCAGAATCACTGCACCAGGTTAGTCATTTACTGAAAGGCAAAACGATTTTGCTTTGGATTCTCTGGTTACCACCTCAGGGGTCCATAGAAATCTTCTGAGCCCTTTGTTCTCACTCGTTCTGTTTTTCTTGAAGGATGAATGCACTAGGTTTGTTTTTATTACAAATTTGACGCAGTAAACTCTGAAGTTACAGTATGGAAAACATATAATTACGGAAGCAAGCAAAGCAATAATCATTTTGTATAAGACACCAAAAGCCTACAACTGTGGCAATTAGTGTGGCACTCCCAGCTGAGATTACATTTGCATAGTGTTAATGCCAAAGTGATGCTTCCATGTGGCTCAAAGAATGGAAGGAATTATCATCCCAAATTACTTGCAAATGATAAGCTACAGAAAACCAGCAGGGTCTCTTCAGTGACCTGGCAAATTTATGTATCTTCCCTTCTGAAATCGTCACTTGCTTTAGGTTGTGTGTGTGTGTGTCTGTGTCTGTGTCTGTGTCTACACCAGTGAAGAATGGCTTTCATAATATTTCTACCATGAGTTTTTAAAGCATTGTTCGTTCAGATAAACGTCATATACTGTTGTGTTCTCAGAACATCTCTTTAAGGTGAATATGAAGATATTTTTGCTTTCAGATGTCTTCAGTGTTCTAGATAATTCAGGCCTAAGACAGCCTGACATTGTTGTTATCGCTGAGTGACATGAACTCAGCTTCTGATTCACATTTTTTCCCTAACGCAGGAAAAAGCACTTTTTCCCTGCCCTTGAAGTCCTCTGTTTTTTTTTCTATTTTTTATCCTAGCTCTAAATAGATACAATTTTTTAAAATACCAAATTATATTTAGTCTCACTTTTACAATATAGGTGAAGCAGTTTATATCTGAGCCCTTCTCAGCTTTGATTTAATCACTTTTTAAAGTCTTTGGAAAATAGTGTGTGCATACAGTGAGAACCTTTCGTTAATGACAGCAATAGTCAACGCTTAGGAATCTACTGCATCCAGAATACTCTACTGAACGCTGTAAGGAAGCTTGTATATAAAAGGAAACTGAAACTTAAAGAAATTTAAATGATTTATTCAAGGCTACATTGCCTAGTAAGTGTCAGAGCTGGGATTCAAACCCAGGCATTTTGGCTCTAGCGCCTATATACTGAATATTGCTTTGCTAGAGCTTGGCTGCAGTTTTTGCTAGCGTTTTTTTTTTTTTTTTTGGTTTTTTGGTTTTTTGGTGTTTTGGTTTGTTTTGGGGGCTGTGCTGTGCAGAATGCAGGATCTTAATTCTGTGACCCCTGCAATGGAAGTGTGGAGTCTAACCACTGGACAGCCAGGGAATTCCCTTGGCTGCATTTTCTACATGTAGGTGGATGGGAATTTCTGTTTAACTAAGTAGTGGTTGGCATAGCAGATAGGTAAGAGGGTGTATGGGCAGGTGGGGAGTATATGTGGGTCCTCGATGCCTTCCAGCCAGTGTGTGCAGAAGGAAGGGAATGTCAGAGGGTTTCTACATAGTTCTACAAGGGCCTTCTAAACCTCATGATCATCCTGGAAAACTTTGAAAGAAATAACAAAGAGAAGCTCTGTAACTGCTGGATGTCTTGTTTTTGTAATCCTAATTACAAACTACTGTACTTTTGAGGGATTGATGTTTGTCTTCCAAATTCTCCTTTCGTGTCTTCACTGAAACGTGACCAATGTGGTCTAAGGCCAGTTTGTACCTTTGGTAAGTGCACAAAGTCCACCTTCTGTTTTGACAAGGTCACGTAAGTCTTGGTGGTAGTTGTATTTCTATATAGGCTTATAACCTATTTCCTTGTCTTTTCCATTATATTCCCCTTGTGTTATTCTTATGCTTTTCCCTAGCATGTTGTCATGCAGATGTTGTGCTAAACAGTAGCAAGGGAGTGAAAAGAATCTATAGGTCCTGTGTAGCCACCAGGATAACTCAAGCAGGCTGTCATGCTAGGGGTGCTGGCCATGATGTAGCCATGCACCAGACGTATGGACATGAGACTAGTCGTGCCTATCAAAGCATGGCCCAATAGTGATGACTTGAGAGGTCCCACACATGGAGGACAGTGCACTAGTGCTCCATGACACCACAGTCATTTAGACAGACCTACTTTAATGTAATTGGAAAAGGTAAACAGAAAGTATTCTAGGCTGTGGAAAAGGAATGTTGTTCTTAAAAAATGCTATTCAAGATGCCTCCTGGCCAAACCAGTATACTCATGAAAAGTTTTGTTTCCAGTTTCCAGGATTACACAGCTTTTTGTATTGTCCTTGCCGTAACATTTTTCAACATGTAGTGGAACTCATATAAAAATTAAGCTGTCTGATATCATGGGATCCTGTCTGAGCCCTGTAGCAATTCTGTAATTACCAGTTAGTAAATGCCTGTTCTGCTATGCACTTGTGTTTACCTGACCATAGGGCTGTAAGAGGCCAGAAAAATATAAAGTATCCTCAAAAGAATCCCAGTTTGATATTTACAAAGACAAATATCATGATATGTTTGTTCCAAACAAATACACACTTTTAACCTTTTAAACTGCACTAATTTTTTTTGCCATTCCAACTGAAGCCAAGAAATGAAAATAACTATAATTTCTTATGGCAGGGAGTTCCCTGGTGGTCCACTAGTTAGGACTTGGTGCTTTCACTGCCATGTGCCTGAGGTTCTATATATATATGTATGTGTGTATATATATATGTGTGTGTGTGTGTATACATATATATATATATATATATATATATATATATATACACACATATATTTCTTATGGCAGTAGACATTTATCCCTGTGAGTTTTGTATAAATTATTTTTGACAACCTCAACGAGGGAGTAAACTTATTTCAAAGAATTTGTAAACCTTGCCTCATGTTTAAAAGCTGGAAATAAGTCACTTTTTTACTTCGGCAACTGAAAAGTTTGGTTTACCTTGTACTCAATTAAAACCAGATCTTTTATACAAAAACATTGCTCTGTGATGATTTCTTACACCTATCTGCATTAGTGGTATTGTTTTGCATTGTACTATTTTGAGGAGACAATTTGGTGTCTTACCTTTCAAACTTCTGAATATCTATTTTCATTTAGTTATCTGGCAGTCTAAAGTGGGGCCCTAGTCTGGGCAGTATGTATTTGTCACTGTAAGTTGTGTAGATCATATAATTAGTTTTAATTTTTTTTCTTTATATAGAAGTCTATTTATTTGGAACTTTTGTGGCTCTAGTTCTGGGGCATGAAAAGGATTAGTGAAGCAGGACCTACTATTAACAAACTTGGAAAAGTCTAGAACTTTACAGTTAAATCCTTTAGCTTTTTCTTTCTTTTCCTATTCATTCAGTAAGGCCCCATCTTACTCATTGAGATACGTCAGTGAACAGAGATATCTGTATATCAGCTTCCTCATAAACTTTTTTTAATTTTTTCTGTCACTCCCTGTCTCTGTCCGTCTTCTAAGTTCATCATTCACAGAACAGATATTTTTGAGTATCTATAATGTACTACCCTAGTTCCCCGGTGGTTTTGTAGCTTTCTCAGACTGCTTTTAGAGAAGGAATTGCAATAAGTCATATAGTCTCAAATGTGAATTGAAGTCAACTTTAGCTCTCTCTTTCAAGGATAGTAAATCTGAAGTCTTATTTGATTATAGAGGTATTGGATTTTATTAACAGAATTTGGCATTAATTAGGAAATGGCTAAATTATTGGTCTTAGTAGCTACCGTCTAAGGGTAAGTGCATATAGCCCCTCAGATATTCACACCTAATCAGAAGCTTGAGTTAAAGGAATTTCAGGAATCTTGCTCTGTTCCACTTTTACTTAACAGGGTGGAAAAGCTGACATTTTATTTATTTATTTACAACTCTACGCCCTTTATTTTATTTATTTATTTATATATATGGAATCTTAAAAAAAAAAAATGGTTATGAAGAACCTAGGGGCAGGACGGGAATAAAGATGCAGACCTACTAGAGAATGGACTTGAGGACACGGGGAGGGGGAAGGGTAAGCTGGGACAAAGTGAGAGAGTGTCATGGACATATATACACTACCAAAAGCTGACATTTAAAATTGCCAAATACCTCACATCAAATTTGTATGAAAACGCCTATCAGAACCTGGCTGGTTTTTTGTTTTGTTTTTTGTTTTTTGGGGGTTTTTATTGGCTGAGCTCCATGGCATGTGGGATCTTAGTTCCCAACCAGGGATAGAACCCATGCCCCCTGCAGTGGAAGTGCAGAGTCCCAACCACTGGACCAAGAATCTGGGTTTCCTGACTCTCAGTCTGATGAGTTTTACTCTACCATGTTGAGTATGGGGAGAACCTAAAGCAGAGTGAGCCCAGAGAGAACTAAAAGGTGGAAAATTAGACCCAACCTGGAATTTGTATTTGTTCTGGACAAGAATAGGCTAATGGGAAACTTCAAAGCTAGCTGCATTTAAGGGTATAAACAGCTTTTACAGTAAGAATTGTGATGACTAACACTATTGATTGAAGGCATAAAAAGAACAAATGTATTTAAGTTGTACCATGAAGATTTGGGTGAGGTATAAAAAATTCCCTGAAATTAAATGTAAGAAGATATTTCTGGGAGAAAAGATGGACCTATATTTTTGAGAGATATTGAGATATTTAAAAAAAATAACCTAGATATCTAGGTGTGTTCGTGTGTGTGTGTTTAGCTGTAAACCTCCTGTTCAAATGGAAGGAAGTGCATTATATAAGTCAGGTGAAAGTGGAGGTGCACTTAGAATCCCACTTGCTTGTGGTTCCCTGAATTCTGCAGAGCACAGTCTGAGTGAAAAGCAATGAGCCAGATCATCATTTGGCCAGAATGGATTTACCTTAGGGCAGAGAGTAGCTTTTATGACAGTGCTGCAGCTCTGATATTCCAGGAAGGGCTCTCTGCCTGCATATCAAGAGGTAGTTTGGCAATGTACATGATATTCGGCAATCATTGACTCATGCCCTTTCATTTCAACTAAATTGAATAATCAATGCTCAACATAAGGCCTTGCACACAGTGGGTTCTCGACAAATATTTGCTGAACAAATGCTGTTCTTTGGTACAGTAGAGAGCTTTAATTCTCTAAATGATTTGGTGAGAAGCAGTGACAAGTCAGTGGCACAGAGTAAATTTTGGCTTCCTATCCTCTCTAGACAGTATATTGGATTTCACCCATGAGATGGCTGCCAAAGATACAATTTTCCCAGCTCTGTTTGTGCTTATAGCCTGGGCAGAAGCTGGGATAGCTGCCACAGCAGAAACATGAGGCACAGACCCAGGGCCAGCCTGACTCAGTCAATATCTTCCCACTCAGCACCTCAAAAATGTTTCCTGTGTGGATCTCTTTGGACAGTAATGAAGGAACGAAGGATATTTTTAAAACAGTAACTTATCAACATGAAGCAGATACCCAAGTGTGCTCTGGATTGGATGCAGTTTACACAAGAACTTTCAGAATTGATTTTTTTCTTTTCCTGGCCTTATATAAATGTGGGGAGGTGACTCCAAGGCATTATGGATTTTTTTTTTTTGGTTATTGACAAGTCAATCTACCACTGAATGTGCGGCTTTGGAGAGCAGTAAATAATTTTCCTGGGTTCACTGACTTTTAGGGGCCTGACAGATATTTTCAGAACTGCCATATAAAGAAGATTGTATCATTATGACAAAAACATTTTGCAATTCCCACACTCCCTGCTCCATCCCCATGAAGTATGTTTCTTCGTTGTGCTTTTATCAACATTTTTTCTTCTCTTTATTTTATTTATCATGTAAATAGCATAAAATAACAACCAAGACATAAAGAACAAAGAAGGACGTTATCTGAAATATCACCACTCAATTATAGAAAATGTCTTAAATTTTCATTTTTCTTTATAGACACTGTGTTCATACAAATACTATATAGTGTTAATAAAAATGTAGATAGAATTATGTCTTCGTATGCTAAAATTGATGTTATGTATATTTTCCATGTTGAATGATTTTCATAAGTCATCAGACTAGTGGTTATATTCTTTTGGTAGATATATCTTAAGACTTTATTATTTGATGCTTATTTAGAGAGTTTCCAAGTGTTTCTATGATAAAATCACTGAAATGAGTAATTTAACATATATCATTTTTTCCTTCTTTTAAAAGCACAGCATAGAGATAATCCCTTGCCTAAAGAAATTTACATTTTAGTGACGATAGACATGAAATAGAACAAGTGGGTAACAGTTGCTATAGCAGCTGGGTACAGTGAGAGAATGACAATGGTAAATTCCTAAAGGGTCAGAATGGTTTCTTTCTTTTTTTTTTTTTTTTTTTAATGTATTAAGGAAGTGATGCTGTTACTAAGTCTTGAAAATGTGTTGATTTTAACTAGTTATGTGAAAGCAGAAGGAATTACAGACATAGGGAGGAGCTTGTGCAAGGGCATGGAAGTCCGGGAAATTCTGGGAACTGTCAGTCATTAGCAACAAGGCAGTATGAAGGAGGCTCAGCTCCACTCAGGTGAGACACAGATGTTGAAGGGCCTTGTGCACCCTTCAGGAAAGGTCATGGAGGCTGAATGAAGCCTGTTTCCTGTATCGAGAAATGGGGGACACAGAAAGGCTTTTGTGCCCAGGAGCCCCACAGGGTCCTGCTCGGTATCACCTCAAATTTTGTCTATTGAGCTCTTTCTGGATTAGAATCCATATGCATTTTCCATATCATGTAGATATTAGCTCTTTGTACAGTCATACTTGACATTTATTCTTCCTAGTGCATTTAAAAAGTTATTTACTTATTTATTTTTGTCCAGTGCATTTTTTGTATCTAAAATTTTTCAGTTACATCTATCGTGAATTCAACAATTTTAAATAGTGATGCTTTTCCTTTGTGATTTTTTTTCTTCTGCATTGAAATACAGACAGATTAATTAAGAGGAATTGAAGGGCTAGTGGTAGGGAGTCCAGTTAGGAAGCTATTATGCCAAAGAGATGATGTCCTGAGGGCCTGGAATAATGAAAGGAGCGGTAGGAATAGAAAAGAGGAGATGGATGTAGGAGTTACTACAGAGGTAAAATTTATACGTTTGCATAACCAACTGTAAAATTAGGCAGGGATGTTTGGAGGCTGAGGTTTTAGACAATGGATAGAAGGAAAGAAAACCAGCATTTTAAGCTTTTACCGTATTTCAGAAAATTTATGTTTAATCATTCAAAGAATTTATTGAGTACCTGCTATGAGCCTGACATTGTTCTGTGTGCTTGGGATGTATTAGTAGACAAAGCAATGATTCCTGCCCTTGTGTAGTTTACTTTTTAGGGGTGAATACGGATGATAAACAAGCAAAAAATAACAATGGCACATAAGTATACAGTACATTAGAAGTCAATGTGATTGATATTCTCTGCTTGCTTCTCTAGATTTATTTTATCTTTTCCTCTTCCTGCCCAGAGCTCTGGAAGTCTGACTTTTACAGATGAATCAATGGGTTCTTTTGCCTTTGGGCCTCCAATTAAGTTTAACCAATGAGAGGCAACAAAAGGAGATCAGAGCCTGGGAGGAGAATGAGTGTTGTTCTCTCCTCCTGCTGGTCAAAGTGTTGATAACGGCTGGGCTTATCTGGCAACAGGCTCAACTTCTGTAAGATGCCTTCTCCTACAGGTTTCTCAAGGTTCCAGCAAACTGCTTCTCCCTTCCTCGCCGTTTTAGCCAAGATTCGCACTAGAATTCTGCTGTTTCTCACCCTGATGTGTTTCAACATTTGTAGTTAATTTCCCATTTATTTGCCCAATGGCACCTTCAATCCCCTCACCCCCCATTTGAGCATACCATTTGTCTTCTACCAACCTTGACTAGTGTAAGTGATAAGTACCAGGTGAAAAAAAAAAAAAATAGAGCATGGTAAGGGGGATCAGGATTGTCAGAACTGAGAGGATAATTTGCAATATGAATAGGATGGTTAGTTGGGTTTCATTAAAAATGAGACGTTTAAGCAAAACCTGGAAGGAGTTGAAGGCATTATTCAAGTGGATATCTGGGGTAGGATCATTTCAGGCTGAAAGAGCAACTATAGGTAATGTACCAAGAATGGTGTGTCCTATTATGTCAAGAAACAGCAGAAGACTGCAGGGCTGGGGCATAATGAGTGCACTGGATTGTAATAGTAGAAGATCAGAGACCATGCAGGCATTGAAAATCATTGCAAATAATTTGGCTTTTACTCTGAAACTGGGAGTCACTAAACAGTATTAAACAGAGGAGTGACATGATCTGACATACTGAAACAGGATAGCTTTGGATACCTAGTTAAGAAGAGCTGCAGGCAGGCAGAGGGATTGAAGGGAGAACTAGTTAGAGATGATCATAGTAGTTTTCTTGGAAAATGATGACGACTCTATCCCTTGTGATATCAGAGAATGTGGTGCAAATTGGTCAAAGCCTAGGTATAATTTGGGGTATGAGAGAACAGAAAGAGTAAGGGATGACTCCAGGGTTTGTGTCTGGGCCTACTGGTAAGGTGGACTTCTATCACTTCAGATAGAGCGCAAGGAGATCAGCTTGGCTTTGGACATGCAGAATTTGAGATGTATAATTGCTATCTCCAATTGGAAATCACAAGTAGACAGACAGATATGTGATCTGGAGTAATAAATTGGGAGTCATTATACAGATCTGCAATACAATAGTCCACTTGCCACATGTACTAGCACATGTAAAGTGCCCAGCAGTCTCATGTGGTTAGTGGTTGTTGTATTAGGTAGTGCACATATAGAATATTTCCACCGTAGAAGAAAGTTCTGATGTACAGTGTTAATCTAGATGGTATCTCAAGTAATTAGACTGGATGAAATCACCAAGGGAGTCATAAGAGAAGAAGAGAAAAAACTGAAACCTGGGACAATAAAATATTAAGGAATCAGACAGGAGATGGAAGCAATAAAGACTTGAAAAGGAGTGGAAGTATAAGGTAAGTCAGAAGTATCTGGTTGAAGTGTATCATTTCATCCTCATTACAAAATTAAGGGGCTTCAATTATTTTCAATATTATTTAGGCGAGGAAACAGGCTCAGAGAGTAAAAGCACATGTTTTCTATCACACAGCTAGTTTTGGAAAAGTTGGGATTTGAGACCAGAAAGAATGGAAAGCCTCCTCTGGGAGGGATCTAGCTGTATGTAAATATGATGATGGTGATTTCTCTTAGACCATGACAGCTGGGGTTTTCTCACCAAAGATGTCTGTTCTGGTAGATTCAGGATGTTGACTCAGGTCTCAAGGATCCACCCAAACCTGTTGAATATATTACACTGACAACAGCTGCCTCCAATTATGACCAGATGAGAGAGAGTGTTTGCTTCCCTCGCATCCAGTTTATTGAAATATAATTGCTATATAGCATTGTTATAGTTTGAGATGTACAACATAACTATTTGATATATGTATATATTGCAAAATGATTACTACAGTAAGTTCAGTTGACATCCATAACCTCACATAGTTACAAACATTTTTTTCTTGGGACCAGCACTTTTAAGATCTACTCTCTTAGCAACTTTCCAATATATAAAACAGCACTGTTAATTATAGTCATCATGCTGTACATTACATGCCCAGAACTTATTCATCTTATAACTAGATGGTACCTTTTGACAAACTTCACCCATTTTGTCCACCTCCTACCCACCACCTCTGCAGCCACCAATCTGTGCTCTGTGTCTGCGAGTTTGTTTTTTTTTGATTCCACACATAAGTGAGGTTATACAGTATTTGTATTTTTCTGTTTGATTTATTTCGTTTAGCACAGTACCCTCCATTATGCATAAGGTTCAATGATGTTGTCACAAATGGCAGAATTTTATTCTTTTTTATGGTTGAAAAATATTCCATGGTATATATGTATATATCATGTTTTCTTTATCCACTCATCCACTGATGGACACTTCACTTGTTTCCTGAAAACATGTCTTGGCTATTGTGAACAATGCTGCAATGAACAAGGAGGTGCAGATATCTTTTCAAGATAGTGATTTCATTCTCTTTGGATATATACCCAGAAGTGGAATTATGGGATCATATGTAGTTATACTTCAAAATTTTTGAGGAACCACTATACTTTTTCCACAGTGGCTGCATCAATTTATCTTCCCACCAACAGTGCACAAATGTTCCCTTTCCTCTACATCTTCACCAACACTTTTTATCTCTTGTCTTTTTGATACTAGCCATTCCAAAAGATGTGAGGTGATCTCATAGTTTTTATTTTCATTTCCTTGATGATTAGTGATATTGAGCATCTTTTCCTGTACCTGTTGGCCATCTGTATGTCTTCTTTGGAAAAATGTCTATTCAGGTCCTCTGCCCAACTTTTAATCAGAATTTTTTTTGCTATTGAGTTGTATGAGTTCTTTATATATTTTGGATATTACTCCTTATCAGATATATGATTTGCAAATATTTTCTCCCATTCAATAGGTTGCCTTTTCATTTTGTTGATGGTTTCCTTGGCTGTGCAGAAGCTTTTGAGTTTGACGTAATCACACTTGTTTACTTTTGCTTTTGTTGCCTTTGCTTTTGGTGTTAAATCCAAAATATTGTTGTCCAAAATATTATTTACAATGGTAAAGTGTCAGTGTTTGCTTTTGAATGGATCATCTTCCCTAGGTTTGTCACATAAGAGGGTACGTGCTTCATCTTAGTGACTCACAAAGTCCTAAGATTGCTACGTAAGGGGCTTAATGTTTTGCCTGATTTGATATTTCTTATTATAAAATCCTTAACATCATTTATGTCTTAGTTTGCATCTCCCTGAAGGCATAGACTGAAATAAGGATTTGGATGCAAGTGACCTATTTGGGAGAAGATCATTTCTGCTTCTGGGAAGCAGAAATGAGAGAGTGAGGAGAATGAAGCAGGGCAAGGAGAAAAGCTAAAAAGGGTTAGTTACCTCCATGGGCAAATGGAGCTTAATCTATGTGGGGTCAGTCTGATTCCCCTGACTCACACTACCCTTAGTCCAGAGTTGACCTTGGGGTAACTACCCATAATTCTGGGCTATGCTTATGTACAATTTAAGCTGTGTTCCCAGCTTCTCCCTGAACCAGAAAAATCAGAGATGCTGCAGCTTGTGTTTGAGGTGAGACACAGGCACTGTGCATGAAACTGTCCACTAAAGCCATACTGAAATCAGGGGGGTGGGAAGTGGCATGCAGCACCTGTAAATGTGTAATACAGTTGGGAACTAGCATAATTTAGCTGTTGGTAGTTACTAACGAATACAGAATTACATTATCCTCCCTTAAAATGATAATGTAAGTATACTGGCCGACACTATCATTTGTCTCTGAGACAAAATAATTACCAATAAAACTTAAAAAGAAACTCTCCACTATTGCAAATTAGATGCATCATTTTGGAATCAGAGAAATTGTGTTAGAGTGCTAGTTTTGCTGCTTATTTGCTCTCTGACTTTTGGGAAGCTAGTTATTATTACTGAACATCAATATTGTAATCTATACAATAGAGATAAACGTATTTACCTCATGGGATTGTTAGAAGAGTTATAGAATACATACACAAACATACACATATGCACACACATCAGGCATGGATTAGGTACTTAATGATTGTTAGTTTTCTTTTCTTTTGAAAAATTGTATTTATTTAATTCATTTTATTCCTGAGCTCCTTTCTTTTTTTTTTTTTTGGTGGTACGCGGGCCTCTCACTGTTGTGGCCTCTCCCGTTGCGGAGCACAGGCTCCGGACGCGCAGGCTCAGCGGCCATGGCTCACGGGCCCAGCCGCTCCGCGGCATGTGGGATCTTCCCGGACCGGGGCACGAACCCATGTCCCCTGCATTGGCAGGCGGACTCCCAACCACTGCGCCACCAGGGAAGCCCTCTTTCTTCTTTCTGAATGCAAAGTAGAGACATATGTTGATTGGTATCAATGGTGAAAAAACAGAATAAAAGTGATACAAAATTCCATTCGATTAAATGAAGAATATTGGACTTTGATGAATGATTTTGGTATTTAAGTTATGACAAAATGAAAAAAATATATGAACAAAGAAAAATATCGTCTTATCTGAATTTTGTACTAAAAATTCATATACTGCAGCCTAATTTTTCTTTTTATGAGATTTAAAAAGAGGCAAGGAAAAAAAAAGCAAACTGTATTAGGTAGTACACATACAGAATACTTCCACCATAGAAGAAAGTTCTGAGGTACAGTGCTAATCTAGATGGTATTTCAAGTAATTAGACTGGATGAAATCACCAAGGGAGTAATTTCTACTTCCATTTACTGTAATGGGAATATTGTTGATTATAAGCTTTGAATTTTCTATTAAGTGTCTTCTTATCTCTTTGCTTTATTGAACACTCATTCCTCATTTTTTTTTATGGCCTTACTATCTAGAGATGAAGAGAGAAAATAAATGCCAACAAGTCTAAATACTGAAAGGTCAGGGTGTTCACACACACAGTATTTCACTTTTCAGAATGCATTAGCCATTACAAGTCTAGCATCTCCGTCAACTTCCCGATATCAAATTGATGTTGTGCCATTTTCTCCCCTGGAGGCAATTTTGAGATCATAAAAGTTGTGCCAAGGACAAGAAAATGGGGCCTGGATGACTCAGAATTGAGAACATGTTCAGTTCATGGGTAGTGAAAATGAACCAAAGTGCTGGTTTCACTGGCTGCTTGTTTTTGTAGCACTTCAAGTAATAAAACCATCAACATAAATTCTGGGTTGGTTTTGTTCCCCTTTGAACTTTTGCTCTAGGGACTGATGAATCTCTTTGCACAGCTGCGTAAATACTGTGCTGGCATTTGGCACAAATGGGAGGTTGGTCTTAGAAATCTTCACTTGTGAAAAATGAAGTAAGCACAGGGGACTGGAACACGTGTGGATTAGGAAAGGAAGAGAGGAGCTGGAGCTCTGCAGTCTGAGATTTTTCTGTAATAGATATTTGCTGCTCCTCTTTGCCTAATATATTTTCAGTTGGGTACCTGCTCCTTCTCTACCTCGTAATTTTGGTCAAGCTGTCAGGTACCCTGACTTCTGTCCAACAGAGTAGCTACTAGGGGTCCAACAATTGTAAAATCAGAGGCAATAAGAAAAAAAAAAACACCTTGATAAATTTGACTATACAAAATTTTTTTAAATGCATGAAAAAATCATAAGTAAAATCACAGACATTTGATAAATTTGGAGAAAATATTTTCAAGGTATATCATATATAAAGGGTTAATAGCCCTAATTCATAATAAACTTTTAAAATTAGAAGGGGAAAAAATGTAGTAGAGATTAGGAAGAAGATATAAACAGATAATTCACAATAAAAATAGACGTTAAACATAAAAACATTTCTAATTTCTTTACATCTTTGCCAACATTTACCTTTTATTGTTTCGATAACTGCTGTGAGATGGTATCTCATTGTGGCTTTGACTTGCATGTCCCTAATGATTAGTAATATTGAGTATCTTTTCACATATATATATATATATATATATATATATATATTCATTTATATGGCTTTTTAGCCATTCCCCACCTGTTGACTCTCTATCAGCCAGGGCTCTCCATTAGCTCAGCTTGCCTGCCAGAAAATAATTAAATTCAGTAAATATGTGATCCCTTCCTGTGGACTGGTTTATCCAAGTGCCTCAAAGTCCTTTCAGAAGTACCATAAACACTATAGGTTACAAATTGTAGGCAGAATTTTATCACACTCAATAATCTCTTCTACCTTCCGTCTCAGTTAATAGCATATTCATCTTCCTATTCCTTTTAGAAACCCTAGAATCACCTTTCATTTAAACTTTTCTTAATATTCTCTATGAAGTTACCAAATGTTGTATAGTCTTACGATTTCAGCCTTATCACTTGCCTCCAGATTCATAGTCTACGTTTTCCTCCTGCTTTGTTTATGGTTCTCCTGCTATTCAGTCAGATAATCACAATGACCCAGTCCTTCTACTGCAGTATCAGTGGGGTCCAGTCCATGACATTCAAATAAAGATCTTATCATTATTCATCTATAAACAAGTTCCTGACAGTTCCCTGTTCCCCTAGTGGATACAGAGAAAACTCCTTATCATGGTATACAAAGGTCTCCCCAATCTGGTATCAACTATCTTTCTAACCTTATCCTTTGCCCTGCAGTCAATGTATTCAAATTCACAATGTTGCTCTTTCCAGAGCTCCCTGTGTTTTGGTCTGCATATTGCTGTTGTCTACACCTATAATACTTTCTTTTTCTTTTCTAACTGGAAAATGCTTACTCATCTTTCATAATCCATCTTAAATAGCCCCTCTGATGTTTTTTCTCTATTCCCTCTATTCCCAACCTGAGCAGGTTAAATCATTCTCTCTTTTCTCCGTAACATCGCCACACATTTTGTTATTATCAAACTCATCAATTTATATTGTGATTTTTATGTCACTTTTTCTCTAGTAGACACCTAGCAAAATTATGGGGTTCAATAAATGTTAAGTTGAATGAATATAAATGAATGAGTGCATGAGACATAAGGGAAGTATTTTTGCTGTAGAAGAAAATCTGCTACCACTCACATGTGCACTAAAATACAAAATAGTCTACTCTGATTATGAGGATGACTGTTCTCAAGTAATTTATATGACTTTGATGTTGTAAATAAATTTACTTTCAAATCTGAGTTCATTCTTGGTATGCATTTTGCCAGGACACTTTCTAAATTCTAAACCACATTCCTCTCTATAGCAGTGATATGAAATGGCTCTAGGAAACTACACATTTAAATAATGACTTAAGTCAGATGGTAAGAATAAGAAACTATATTTTATTGGTCCAATTAATTTAATAAGCCCTTTAGTTTCCATAATAGAAAATTAGAATTATATAGAAATAGAATTATATATATATAGCTTTTGATAATATTATATAATATTTCACTTTAAACATGTTATGCTTTTGAATGTAAGTTACTGTGAAACTAACTGGAAAAAAACAACACCACCTCATCAGACTCTCAAGTGTTGAAAATCTTTTTCCTCTATATAGAAACTATATTCCTGTAGAAACTATATTCCTCTATTAGAAGTAGATGGCACCATTTTCCAGGCTGAAATTATAAGCCAGTACACCTCCAGGCATTTCTCAATGGAGAAACTGAAAGGTAATCACATTTGCACAACTCTGTGTGCCGTAAGCTTGACAGATTTGAGTGTACTGTATTGTTTTCTGAGAGATTATTTATACTCTTATCTTTAAAATACAGAGATCCTTACTCTGAACTGGCTTTTTAAAGGATTTGCACTGAGACAGCACCTGCATCTGTAAAATGTGCAGGGAGGAAAGCCAGGTTTGTTTAATGTCTTATATGCTCTTCAGGTACTTAGACAGAGAATGCATTTTTTCATGTTTCTTTTTATTTACAAAAGTCTCATCATTGTGACCTTATATAAGGCTGTTTATACATATTTGTGTGTGTATGTATGTGTGTGTGTGTGTGTGTGTACGTTCAAGACAACACAGATGTTTGCGTGTTGCTACAGAAATGTTTTGTTACATGCTGTCTTACATTATTAACAGCCTCTGGATTTGTATTTTGCTTTTCACAGTTGAACTTGTGATTAAGGCTAGAAAGGCATGATGAATCCTTGTGCAAAGTGATGAAATTATAAAATTGCAGTGGCTTAAACTGGTGTTCACAACACTTAATTCATTTGGCTCTAAACCAGGCTTATTCATAAATTTCTTGTACTTGAAGAGTCGGCAGACATTTAATATGCCTAACTTTTTTCTTTCCAGGTATAGTTTGATCTTGACATCGACTAAGAAATAAACCAAAATAAACTAAGGGAAAACAAATCTGTTGTTTTTTTTTCAAAGTCTCCCTTGCATTCTCTCTCTAAGAGGGTATGAAACCTAATTATGTATTTTCTAGGAAGCAGTGATCATCCCATTGAAAAGTGAAACATCCAGACAGTCTATGAGACCTAATAGTCCAGTGATATGCTGCGAAGGGAATTTTATATATTTGACGTTTTCTTTGCATTTTGAGGACTGCATTTAAGAAAGGAGACTTTAGTGTAGTCTCAGAGAGGAGGTGAAAAATGCCTCCAGGCCTCCTAAAAGTTTTAATGACCTGAGAAGGTTTCTTAACTTTTCCTGCTGGTATTAGTGTTTCAGCAAAGCACTTGATACTTGGGAGCTTCACTGACCCAGAGAAATAGAAGACCAGATCCAGGGATTACACGTTCCATTTTTATTAAAAGTACTCTGTTCTTTCAGAATCTATCTGAATCTTTGTGTGCTGAGAGACCTCAGCAGATTAAAGCTTTCTAGAAGGATTTCATTGAGGAAGAGGGTTGAGATACATATTTTCATAGCAAAAGGTGTTTGAAAGGATACCTATTTTCTTCTGAAGCCTTAACATGCATATTTACTTACTTAGTGTGAAGAAAATACCACCATCTCATCCCTGGTAAGATGAGATGAAATTAATTTCATATGGGATAACTTTTTCTTCTATAATGAGAAAAGAAAGTGAGATATAAATGTCTCTGGGGCAGGGGGCATTTTGATTCAAGTTCATACTAGGATATAAAAAAAAAAGTTTTCCCGAGAGCAGTTTCTGATGGATGGAAGAAGAGTAAAGAGAGCAAGAATACACTAGATGGAAGGAGGAAAAAATATCATAAAGTTGGGGGAAATAAAGAGGAATGGGCTGAGAGGCTGGAGTACTCACAAGCCAGCTATGATGACAATTTTATAGATGTGTACTCTGGCCTCTCCACACTGCTTATGCTTAAAGCTGGCTATCAACTCTGTGACTAGATCCATGGCTAGTATTTAAATATTAGCCTCATAGATGGCTAGGAGTATTTGCTAAAATAGTGCTAGACTAGGGCTGACTGTGGTAATTTTTCCCCCATATAGAATTTGGGCACATTAAAAAAAAATCATCCTTGAGGACATCCTTCTAAATACCTCTTTCTACTTGAATTTGCCATTCATAGGACAACACAATGCCTAGAAAATTCATATTTCAGCTCACTTGGCAATTAACTAATTATATTTAAAGATGGGGATCATGGTTCTTTTAGACCTCTTAGAGCCACTTGGACATAATGGAAAAATCCAGGAATCAATTAATACATACGAGAAACATAAGCATATTTATATAAACATAAACATATTTTTAAATTGTAAGATAAAATACAATAGGCTTGGTCCTATTGGTGAGAAAATCATTATTAGCAAAGTGTCATTTAAATGTGATGATTTACCTTAAACTATTTACAATTCTGTTCTCATTAGAGATTTTTCACAATTGAGCGGTCTACATTTTCTTTAATATTTATTTACTTTGGGTGCGCCAGGTCTTAGTTGTGGCACGTGGACTTCTTAGTTGCAGCTTGTGGACTCTTAGTTGTGTCTTGCGGGCTCTTAGTTGCGGCAGGCATGCGGGATGTCTTTCCTTGACCAGGGATCGAACCCAGGCCCCCTGCATTGGGAGCACGGAGTCTTACCCACAGGACCACCAGGGAAGTCCCTGAGTAGTCTACTTTCTTTTCCGTTTAGGGGACTCAAAATCATGAAACCAGGAGCCTGTGCTAGGATTTCTCACCACCTTCCTTTGAAGCCTTTGCTCAGTCCCCTTAGTTCTTTCCTCTCCATTCTCCTCAACAGAGGAACTGCTGCTATCCCTACTGAGTCATAATAAGTGAATTTGAACACAGTTTAAAGTGGACAAGGCACCACTCACTAGTCAGCTTTTCTCATTTTCCTTGGTCTCCTTAGCCTGTCTTTAAAGGTGCTAATAACGAGAGCAAATCTTCATTCCACAATTTTTTTTTGAAGTCTGCTATTTCCAAGGTACTATGCTAGATATCCAAAAATAGAATATTCTTGTTTTCTGAAAGCTGAAAGCTGGGAGCTGGGAGTGGGGAGGGGGGGTAGTTAAAATACATTCATAAATAACTTGGGTACATAAGCTGAACATAATACAGAACAATGAGATATTTACTGAGTATTTACTATGTGCTGTATACTCTGCTAGGTGCTGTGAGTGATTAAAAAAAGTGAGTGGAGCCCATGAATTAACTGGAGAGATGGTGCATACACACATGAAACACAGGCTGGTAGGAACCAAGATAAGTAGAATCTGATGAGAAGACATCAGAGAGCTAGATTTATGGTAAATACGTAATAAATGTTTAGAGATTGTTTAAAGAAAATTGGGACTAAGCAAGGACTATGGAATAGCTTTAGCTGGTGCTTTAAGAATGACAGTCTGGTACAGTAGGGGAGGAAGCACTCTGGGTAAGGAAGTGATGGGAGCAAAGGTAAAGAATTAGGTATGTACTGGCATGACTGGAAATGAGAGAGGCTAACGGGAGAAATACAAGCAGGGGGCAAGAAGGAGACCTGGAGGTCAGGCAACTTGTCCAAGGTTGTAGAGCTAAAAATAAATGGGGTTGGGATTTGAACCTGGGATGTCTGATGCTGACTCCCCTGGGTGGGAGGTCAAAATTGAGGCAGCCTTCATTATGGAAAACGGTATGGAGTTTCCTCAAAGAGTTGCCGTATGATCTAGCAATCCCACTCCTAGGCATATACCCAAACAAAACTATAATTCGAAAAGAAACATGCACCCCTATGTTCATAGCAGCAATATTCACAATAGCCAAGACATGGAAACAACCTAAATGTCCATCAACAGATGAATGGGTAAAGAGGATGTGGTACATTATATACAATGGAATACTACTCAGCCATAAAAAAGAATGAAATAATGTCCTTTGCAGCAACATGGATGGACCTAGAGATTATCATACTAAATGAAGTAAGTCAGAAAGAGAAAGACAAATACCATATGATATCTTATATATGGAAATACCATATGATATCTTATATATGGAATCTAAAATATGACACATATGAACCTATCTACAAAATAGAAATAGTCTCACAGATATAGAGAACAGACCTGTGATTGCCAAGGGGGAGAAGGGATGGGGAAGGGATGAATTAGGAGTTTTAAATTAGCAGATGCAAATTATTATAAATAGAATAGATAAACGACAAGGTCCGACTGTATGGTACGGGAAAATATATTCAGTACCTGTGATAAACTATAATGGAAAAGAATATGAAAAAAAATATATATATAACTGAATCACTTTGCTGTACAGTAGGAATTAACACAACATTGTAAATCAACTCTACTTGAATAAAATAAATTTTTAAAAATTGTGGCAGCCTTGAATTTGGGCACAGGGATTTGAGTTTAATTTTGTAGATACCTGAGGATTTATTCAATGTTATTTTCTTGCCTTTCTACTATAAACATTAGCAGCTGCTTTAATATTGGAAAAGAGTACTCAGAATTGAGAGAACTCAGCTTTCTGAAATGATGGTCTTGTAAATGACCTCAAGTACTGGGAAGTAACTTTTTTAACTTTCAAAATTCTAATGTTCCAATATGTGATAAGTAACACAAAATTCTGTGATATTATTGGGTTTCTGCTGAAGACTTTCATAAAAGGAACACTTTTAAGCTGAGATGTGACTTGTTTGAGGTTCTTATTATGCGGAAAACTTATTTCTAGAATTTCAACTAAACCTAAGCCGTGAGTGTTTACAGGTTGATTTGTGTCTCCTCAAAGTTCATATGTGGAAGCCCTAACTCTTAATGTGACTGTATTTGGAGAGAGCGCCTTTAAGGAGGCAAATAAGGCTAACTGAGGTTATAAGGATAGGACCCTAATCTGATAGAATTTGGTCCCTTAGAAGAAGAGGAAATAACACTCAAGCTCACTTTCTTTCTCTCTCCTCTTGCACACAGGAGAAAGGCCATGTGAGGACACAGTGAGAAGGTTTGCAATCCAAGAAGAGAGTTCTCGCCATAAACCAGCCCTGATGGTGCCTTGATCTTGGACTTGTGGCCTCTAGAACTGTGAGAAAGTAAATGTTTGTTGTTTAAGCCACCCAGGTATTGATATTTTGTTATGGCAGCCCTAGCAGAATAAGACAGTGAGAAAAAAGTAGGAAAGAGAAAAAAGGAGAAATAAAACAGAATTCTCTCTCTCAAATTAATAAAAGGAAATTGAGGGGAAATACAATATACCTAGAAATATGTTATCATTTAAGGAGGCATTATTAGGTCCTAACTTAGAAAGCTCATCTTCATAGGCTGTCTGGATTGACATACTGTGAAACATCAGGAAGTAAGTTAACTGATTTTCTTGGAAAGAGAAGTCACCGTGAAAATTATGGACGGTGTCACTTGGGGTTACCTGTGTTTAAAAATAAATGTAATTGTGGCCAATGAGAAATATTTGAAAACTACTGGCCATTTTTTGTTTCACTCTGCTGTAGTTTATTAACACAAGTTTTAATTAACTCCATTGGCAGTATTATTTTTCTCTTGCAGCAGCTGACTAAAAAATCTAGGGCAAATTCTGGCAATAATTGTGTTGAATCTCTTCAGGTAAAAAGTGAGAGCGATAATACTTATAAAACTTTGCAATGGTTTGCATTAGCAGATTTTTTCAAAGACTGAATATTTTCACTTTTTACTCCTTTGAAAGCAAGTAAACCTGAGTTGTCTGAACGGGAAGAAAAGTTTCACTTTTCACATGGGGAACTTCTTAAAAAGAGAGAAATTCTTTTGAGGAAGATGCAAATTCTTGGGTATCTGTGTGTCTAAGCTTACTTACTAGCTCAATGTTGGGTGATGTGGCACCTTTCCTATTCCTGTATTCACAAATACTGAAACTGTGCCTCAGCACTGCAATGAAGACATGACAGCTTATACTCCTCTATAGTTTCAAAGACTCTGGAAAAAAACAATCTAAGCCATACCCATATATAATAAAGGGCTTTAAAATTTTTTTCCAGGTTCATATAAAGCCATTTAAATCATTTGGTTCCTCTTATAAAAATACAGAAAATAGAATGTCTTTCTCTAAAGAATAGATAATACATAAATTTGAAAGAAAGCATAAATGATTTTATGCTGATATAGTCTTTCAATATTGCTAATTTCTTCTTTTATATTTCTCCCTCTTACATTTAAGGTAAATAAAATTGCCAGTTTGGTACAGGGATTTAAACCAAGCTTCCAATTGTGAAAAAAAAGTTTTTTTAATTTGATTTCTGATACAGTGGGAGGTTTATTCATTATACATTTCTAGATTTTATGTTATTTAAAATTACTTCTCCACATAGTACTGGCTATCAGTCTGTATAATAACTTTGTCTGTCATGCTGCTGTAATCAGATTTTTTAGATTTACTCTTTTATTTTGAAACATATTTCCATTATTTCCATTCAGGTAAATTTATTGGGTACCTGATAGGTAAAGTTCAATAATGAGTTCTAATTATTTCAAGCAAAGTAGAACATTTCACATGATTTCAAAGTTTCCTGTAGGGAAAATGAGTCTTATATTAGCGTGGATTGTTTTTGGCTACTCATCATCCAAGGATCCAAACATCTTTCTTACTATGGGATAGCTCTAACAGTGGTGGTAAGCAGGGCCCTACCTCTCACTATAGAAGTGAAAGAGGTACATAATTCTTTGACTTCCTGGAAGCTAAAGTATAAGCAAGTATCACAGGCTTGTCTAGGTAGACACTATGAACATTTAATATTAAGGGAATCATTCAAAAATAAGGGAGTTGAGTTTCCTTATAGAGTTGCCACAGTGAATTTTCAGGGGCAAGTGTCCACTGCTAAATTGGTGTTAGAGATGACAGCATCCATCCAGACCGCTCCTGTGTGCTATCTCGGCTCCACCTTGGTTTCCTTTATTTCTTCTCATCCTTTATATCTTTCCAGTGTTTCTGTGAACTCTCTATTATCCTTTCCATAAATTTGTTTTATGTTTAATGAGAGTGGATTTCAGATATTTGCAATCAAGTAGCATGACTATTACCTTCCATCATCAGGGATTATTATTTTTTTAAACTGTAGGTGAAATTAACTAAAGTAGTGATAACTTTCATTTGTACAGTCCTCTATAATATTTTTGAAGCACTTCCACATTCTTATTTAATTTTATCCTAAGGAGATTACTATGAATTGGTCAGGAACTAGTATCTCTGAATGATAAAACAATAAGCTATGGCATGGAAATGTTAAATGACTTGCCTAAGGACACCTACTCAGGCATAGAGAAGAATTTATAAGCCAGAGTGCCTGACTCTCAACATCACCTTCTCATATTTGTTTCATATTAGCTGATATCAGGATTGTGCTAATAAAAATCTTAAAACCCTAAAAGAATAGCCTAGATAAATTTTAACTCAGCATATATTTATTGAATAAATTTCTAACCTGCATAATTTATTTTTTTTAAAGCAATAAAAACAGAGCTTCCCTGGTGGCGCAGTGGGTGAGAGTCTGACTGCCGATGCAGGGGACACAGGTTCGTGCCCCGGTCTGGGAAGATCCCACGTGCTGCGGAGCGACTGGGCCCGTGAGCCATGGCCACTGAGCCTGCGCGTCCGGAGCCTGTGCTCCGCAACGGGAGAGGCCACAACAGTGAGAGGCCCACGTACCGCAAAAAAAAAAAAAAAAAAAAAAAGCAATAAAAATAAAATTATTAACTGGTGAGTAAAGCTGTCTCTACTCTTCTAGGAACTTACTATTGAATCAAGGAGGTAGATCTACATAAATAACGTATTTCAATAGGTACTTATGGGGTCTGGAAAATTCTTGAGGCGTAACTTCTGAAATGAATGAAGGAGCTAAGTGAAGGGTGTGTGGCAGGATTTCTTCAGGGGAAATCATGGAGTTGGTTTTGTAGGAACTTAGCAAAGAGTGTGCCCTGAGAGAAGAAAATGGAGATGGGGTTTAAGACTAGGTCATAGTGAGCCTTGAAAAAGCCTTACTTTTGAAATGTATTCTCCAAGACAGCAGTTTCAAGCAATCTCCAAGGAAGTGTTGACCTGACACAAATAGACTGCCAGATATTTCTCCAGCAAAGATAGGTTTATTCAGGATCAGCAGAGAATTGCAATTTGGACTCTGCAACCATGGTCATCTACCTGTAAGTCCCTGTAGGCAGGGGAATGGAGAATACTTTTATAGAGATAAAAAGTAAGTTGGGAGGGCTACAGGAAACAGAGTCCATGGCTTTCCATTGGCTGAGTCCTTGCCAGGAAAGAAGAGGCATCTCTTTTCTTCTTGTTGGGCTCTGCTGTCATTGCAGAACATGAGAGATCCTCCTCTGTCCTCCCAACTCTATTTAATTGGTGTTTCTGTTTGTCAGATTTTTACTGAAGTTTGTTAAAATGTGGTTTCTCGGACCTCCTTTGCAGAAGTTCTTATTTTTCTGCCTGGGGTAGAGCCTAGAATTTTAACCTTAACAATAACAAATTCAGGTAGTGTGCAGATGCTCCCCAGTGAGACAATCAGCTTATGTCTTGTAATACATTGTTACTGTTCATGTAACTCCTAATAGGTCTAAATGTATGAAAAAGGGGCAATGAAACAGCCTACCTTCACTCTTGCCTAATATCATTGTCAAGTAGTATTCACTAATTCAGGTGTGTAATGGGTTCTGTCCAGGAGTTGGAGGGGTGGTAGAGAACAAAACAAAGTGCCTGCAAGCTTGTGTCCTAGTTGGAGGCAGGGTAGAGACTATTTTGTATCTTATATCTTCATTACAAGAACAGGAGATGTGTCGATGGAGGGGTATTGTTTTCATAGCAGTGATCAGGAAAGGGCTCTCTCGTGTGATACTTGAGCAAAGTCCTGAAAGACTTTGACATGAGGAGGGAGTCAATCTGAGCAGGAAACTTCCAGGCTGAAAGTACAGTAAGTATGAAGACCCTGAGGAGGAATTTGTGGTGGGAAAACAAGAGTCCAGTGTGGTTAAAGAGGATGAGAAAGGAAAGGAGCTAAAGAGAACCAGTTTAAAGATGTAAAGAATGTCTGCTCTTTTATGCTGTGGTAAGGTGGTCACTGTGTTCTCAGTATCATGGAGAGAGAATTTTGAGCAGGTGATTTATGATTTTAAACGATCACTTTTGCTGCTCTGGGGAGAAGGGACTGTTGAGAAAGCAGAGTGTTGAGAGGTGATGGTGGCCTAGACCAGGCTGGCCTCGACTGGCATGGCTATAATGGTCCTTCAACCCAATTACATGATATATGTCTTCAAAACATGTTTAAAGGGTTCTGTGGTATTTTCCAACATTGACAGCCACGTCTCTGGTTCTCTGGACACCAACTATGTCCTACAATGCAATTCAGTTCTGGTAGTAACTCCTTGGATTTAGCACCAGAGTCCACAGATTTAAGGGCTCAGACCCACAAGAATGTCCTCACTTTAGATGCCAGCATAAATATTGGGTCCCCAGGTTACACACATTCTGTCCAACTTGGCTGCAATTTGGGGTTTCCACCCCCCCCCCCCAGTTCAATAATTGGGTAGACTGGCTCATAGAACTCAGGAAAACAGTTTACTTTCTGTAACTACAAACAATAAACAGGGGACACGGAGGTGCTTTTGTACCTGGGAGGGCCCACAGATCCCTGCTCTGTTTCAATCCCTGCTTTTCTTTGATACTGTTCAATCCTGAGGGTAACAGAGGTGGGACAAGAAAAGGAAAAGTTTTGGACAGAGAGGTTTATCATAAACTCATCAGGGGAACTCAGTTTTAGTGGAACTTGGTTTCACAGGCAAATGGAAGAGATGCATAGGGCAAGTTATAGGGGAAGGGGCATAAAGTTTCCCTGCCATCTCACTGTGCAACACCATCCCAACATCTGGATGTGTTCACCAACCTGGTAGTTCTCTGAACCCCATCATTTAGGAGTTTTTATGGTGTTCCCATTACATAGGAGTGATTGATTAAATTATTGACCATTGGTGATTGAACCCAATCTCCAGCCCCAGAGGTCTGAGGGGAGGGCTGAAAGTTCCAGTCCTCTGATCATGTGATTGGTTCCTCTGGCAACCATCCCCCATCCTGAAGCTACCTAGGAGCCCAGCAAGAGTCACCTCATTAACATACACTCAGGTATAGTTGAAAGCAGCTTGTTACAAATAACAAAAGGTGTTGCTATTACCACTATCACTCAGGAAATTCCAAGGATTTTAGAATGTCTGTGTTAGGAACTTAAGAGAAAGACCAAATATGTGTTTACTATAAGTACAAATAATGGTGGAATCACATGTTGGCTGAAAGCCAGCCCACTTTAGGGATACATTTCTTTAATACTGTATTGCTTTTGACACCCCAGAGTTCACACTATGTAGATGGCTATGTACGAAGGAAAAGGAACATTTTTAACATTTTTATAAAAGGACACTTTATAATTTCTATAATTTAAATTTTAAAATAACATCCATTAGGAAATATCATATTTACTCTAAATTCTTCTTGCTGAGGTCCAATCTACTGCTTTCTCTAGAACCATATGCTTGTTTTACAGGATCTAATAAAATGATCTCATAATTATGTTAGGATTTCAGCTGCTTTACATGAGATAGTTCTATTTGTGGAATTAATGTCGATTCCAGTTATATTAGAGAACATGTCTCAAAATCACGAAAGGAGATGAAGATGGCCATAACATTTATAGAGCAAGAAGGGCAATTTGACTTAACCTACAATAATAGTCACTGAATGTTAGTGTTTTTCAGTAATGATACAGGAAACAAACTTATTTATATGTTGTTAAATGCTTTGCACAAATGAGAGAATTGACGTATGTGTTAACTGTAGAAATAGGTAAGCTTTTAAGACTGAGAGAATGGATAGAAATAAAAGCGATCATGCACTTCAGTGAACAGAAATGCAGTTGCCAATGATAACGATTCCATTCAGTTTGAGAAACTGTGATACAATGTTCACCACATTGAAAACTGAAACGTCCAATCTGGCATTATCTATGGCACATATCCAGTGATATCGGCCAAAGAGGACTTAGTGTGACATCTTAGAGTATCTATGAATTTATGAAAGAAAAAAGTGGGATGGTTTTTAAGTTAGGTAAAATTGTAACAGAACATTCTCTTCCCCGGTATAATAAAACTGGAAATGAGACAGGAGGGAAGAGAGCAGGGCACAACCATCAAAAGAATGACATAGCCCTTGAAGATATGACATAAACTGGTTAGAACCAGCTAGGCCCAAGGTGGCGGAAGATTCAACTTCCAGTGGAGCTTGAGCCTCATTATGCATTCATTGTAATACATTAGCTTAAACGACACACACACAGGCGCCATGATAGTTCCGAGGCTGACCATAAAAGGCCAAAAAGTGGGCTGTGGCCTAATTCCTGGAAATCCCCACCCCTTCCCCATAATAGTTGGAATAAACCTCTCACTCATCAGCCTATGAAATTACCCAGCCCTTAAAAACTACCACCCCTGCACCAGGCCACCCTCGCCTTATAAGACGGCCCACACTCTGTTTGTGTCTCTCTCTAAATAAATCTGCTTTCACTTTACTATGGCTCCCTCTTGAATTCTTTCCTGCGTGAAGCCCATCCCAGGGACTCACCTGAGAACTGACACATGTGGTCTTCTCCCCCTCCCCCATTTTTCCTTTGATTATAAAACTGTAGCCCACTTAGTTACCGGGGCAGAGCCCTCTTGTTTGTCCACGTATATCCTTCACAAGCATCCTATATTAATAAATCTACTTTTTACCTATCACTTTGTCTCTCGCTGGATTCCTTCTGCAGCGAACCATAAAGAATCTGAGCTTAAGTCCTGAGACAAGTTGCGTGGTTTCAGTTGGAAGATTGTGGGTTCAAGTCCCTATGTGAGGTGCAGTTTCAGAAGGAGAAGAAATAGCAAGATGCGGTCATGTTTAAACTGGCACGTTTTACTTTCTATCTTGGAGGTTGGGCGGTTCGGAGAGGAGGCGAGACGGCGGGGCTAGAGAGGCTGTTCTGGCGGCTGCAGGCGTGGCCGGAAGTGCTGGGTCCCGAGCTGGAGCTCGAAACCTCGTGTGCAGGTATTCCACCTCTAGTTTCTTCGCAGACTGTGTCAGAGTGGAGCTGAGCCGTCTGGACGATTCCAGGAGAGCATCTCACTGTTTTCGCAGACTAGCTGGCCTTGTGGCTATGACTGCGTGTTCTCTATCACTAAGTAGCCGTCAGCACCGCAAGAAGCAGGAATGAAAGTGGTGCTTTCTCCGGTCCAGGGTTCCAGGACACAGTCCCAGGCTGCCTATGGTTATGAGGCCGACTGAGGGTGTGAGGGGCCTTCACACCTCACTGCAAACTTTAAGCTCGTTGTAACATACAAAGAAACGACGCCTGGAAATTTCCAAACAACAGTTTTTTCCTCAATTTCTTCCTTAACTTTATGGAACAAGAAGCTGAGTAGGGCCCAATATAGGGGCTGCTTTCTTTTCTACTCCCCTCGTATCAATATACATCTATGTGTAAGTATGTATATATATTTCCTATGGGGAAAAAACCCTATGATTAATTTTAATCTCTTTAATGCACAGTGTAAGCTTAGTTGTAAGGAGCTCAATATAAACCGGGTAATATAGTTAAGAGCTCAGGCTCTGGAGTCTGACTGCTGGGTTTTCAGCCATGGTTCTACAACTTGTTAACCGTGGGACCTTAGGGGATGTTAAGGACTGAATGTTCTTGTCTCCTCAAAATTCATATGCTGAAGTCCTAATTCCCAGTGTGGCTATGTTTGAAGATGGGACCTCTAAGGAAGTAATTAAGTTTAAATGAGATCATATGGGTGAGGCTCTGGTCCAATAGGCTTAGTGTCTATATAAGAGACACCTGAGAGTTGTTCCCTTTCCCTCTCCACCTGTTTAGGATTCAGCAAGAGGGCAGCTATCTGCAAGTCAAGAAGAAAGCCCTACCTGAAACTGAAGCAGCTGGAACCTTGATCTTGGACTTCTAGCTTCCAGAACGGTAAGAAAATAAATTTCTGCTGTTTAAGCCCCGCAGTCTAAGGTATTTTGTTATAGTAGCCTAAGAAGACTAATACAGAAAAATTATTTAATTCTCTGTGCCTTAGTTCCCTTACTGTAAAATGAAGGTAACAGATAGGCCCACTTCCTAGTGTTGCTTTGATGAGCTGAGTGTAAGAAGCTCAACTAATGTTAGTTATTCATATTATAATTATTGAGAATGCAGTTTACTGTTGTCTTTATGCAAGTAGAATAGAATGAGCTAATTTGGTGAATGAGTGGTTTTTTTTAATGAATTAAACTCATTAGGTATAAGTATTTATACATATTTTGTATGTAGAAGAATGTACATGAACCTGAGACAGATTTAAAGCTTTGTCAAAGAATGCTAAAAAGAGAGGTCTGTGGAATATAAGAAGAGTAAATTAAACAAATTTTTTTTGATATGAATTTTGACTTTTTTTGAAGGTGTGACTCAAATGTGACCAAACAGACTTAGGTGAATATCGTTTTGAAATTTTCAAGGTTCTTAAACTGTACCCTAGATAACTAAATGCAAATTGTTAGTCTGAGATCTTTTCTCAGACAATGACAAGGAGAAAAACAAAAAAGAGTATAGACTATATGGTTCATTTAAATATTTTAGCCCCAAACTTCAATCTGAAATTTTGACTGCAACGAGCTCTTTTAGTGTCCTGGAGACAGAGATTCAGTCAATTTAGCAAAGCAAAGGTCAAGTCAATTATTTGTTGTCCTAGAGAGGCAATTGAATAATTGATTTAGTTAATATTATATTTCTTGGGCTTCCCTGGTGCCACAGTGGTTAAGAATCTGCCTGCCAATGCAGGGGACACGGGTTCGAGGCCTGGTCCAGGAAGATCCCACATGCCGCGGAGCAACTAAGCCTGTGCGCCGCAACTACTGAGCCTGCGCTCTAGAGCCTGTGAGCCACAACTACTGAAGCCCGCGCTCCTAGAGCCCGTGCTCGGCAACAAGAGAAGCCACCGCAATGAGAAGCCTGTGCACCGCAACAAAGAGTAGCCCCTGCTCACTGCAACTAGAGAAAGCCCACACTCAGCAGCAAAGATCCAGTGCAGCCAAAAATAAATAAAAATAAAAAATTAAAAAGAATATATTATATTTCTTTAATCTGGTAATGCCTGTGAATTTTAGACAAAATCTCAATGAAATCAGAATTTTTCTTCCTACTAGTTAATACCTCAACACATTGACATATGTCATTTTATAGACAAATTGCTTACTGCAGTAGGTTCTTTAATAAAGCGTTTGGGACCTAGAATTGAAAGTAGATGTGCTTGTATGGGTTGGGCAGGAATGGGGGGTGGGGAGGAGTCAACTGTCTTCAGACATTTGACTGACTGATCTAACAAAGTTCCTACTATTCCTAAAAAAATTCCTAGGTTGTTGCTGATGGCTTTGAGGGCAGAATGCAATTCTTATAAGAAAATAAGAAACCCGAGGGTACAGGAAGAATATTGATAAAAAATCAGAGATAAGGTAGGTAAAGCAGATTTCTCTGAAAAAATATCTCTCTTTTTTAATCATGTCTCTCCCTCGTAATTACCAAATCTGGTTAGTTAGAATAAGAAGAAAGTAGGAGAGGGATGGTGAATACAGAATTTCATTGTCATCAGTAAATAAGTTGTATGTGTCTATTTATATGTTTTACTGTCATCTTATAAAACTGGGGCTTAGTAGCAGGAAATTCTATAATGAATCATAAATATAACAGTATTTTAATAGTATAGATTGTATTCTCATGATGCTTATAGTAGAATAGTCAAGTCTTTTAATAAGCTCTAGAAAAACCTTAAATGTAAAACCAAGTAATGAAAAACTATAGGTTTAAAATAAAACACTATAATAATGTAATCTGTTTGGCATCTTAAGTTATCTAACTTAGTCTTATAAGTTCAGTGTGTAATTATATAATTCCTTTGCCTAGGAAAAAGATAATTCTTTTTTTTTTTAAGGAATATTTATTGTGTGCTTATTACATGTCAGACATCGCTGGCATTTTAAAAAAATTTTTATTGGAGTATAGTTGCTTTATTTATTTATTCTGTTAGTTTAGCATATATGTGGAATCTAGAAAAATGGTACAGATGAGCCAGTTTGCAAGGCAGTAATAGAGATACAGATGTAGAGAACAAATGTATGGACACCAAGGGGGGAAAGTGTGTGGGGGGGTGGGGGGGGTGGGATGAATTGAGAGATTGGGATTGACGTGTATACACTGATGTGTATAAAATAGATAACTGATAAGAACCTGCTGTATAAAAAATAACTAAAACAAAATTCAAAAAATATATAAATGCAATAAATAAATACTCTGTTAGTTTATACTTTACATACAACATTCTTTTTTTTTAATTTTTTAAAAATTTATTTTATTTATTTTTGGCTGTGTTGGGTCTTTGTTGCTGCGCGCAGCCTTTCTCTAGTTGTGGCAAGCGGGGGCTACTCTTTGTTGAGGTGTGCGGGTTTCTCATTGCGGTGGCTTCTCTTGTTGCGGAGCATGGGCTCTAGGCGCATGGACTTCAGTAGTTGTCGCGCACAGGCTTAGTTGCTCCACGGCATGTGGCATCCTCCCCGACCAGGGCTCAAACCTGTGTCCCCTGCATTGGCAGGCAGATTCTTAACCACTGTGCCACCAGGGAAGTCCCAGCATTCAGTTTTGAGGGGTCTTCTGGAGTCTGCAAGTCCAAGATGAAGGTGTCAGCAGCATAGTTCCACCTGAGGCCTCTCTCTTTGGTGTGCAGATGGCTGCTCTCTTAATGTGTCTTCACATGACCTTCCCTCTGTGGCCGCACTTCCCTGATGGCTCCAAAAGACAATTCTTAAAAAGTTCTTTCTCACTTAAGTTATTATGAATAAGAAAATATTAATGTACTTTATATGCACTTTTAAGTAGTGCATAGGCAGGGACAGAGAGAAAATTAGAAAACTTAAAAAAAATGACTGCTAAAAAGTGAAGCAAAAGCTGTTTTGTATTGAATTCCCACCCAAAAATATCTGAGAAAGAATAGAAGTAACTAATATATCCAGTTTTTAAATATTGCTTTAGGAATAGTTTCATTTGCTGGAAAATAGTGAAAAGATAAGGAACAATATATTTCTCAGTAAGCTGAGAGAGTATATTTGACTGCAAGCTTTTAGTATCTACAAATGCTGTTTAAAGAGGATATTAATATCCGTTAATGTCTCCCAAGCAAAGCAAAGCAAATCAATGGGAAAAACATTAAAGCTAAGAACATTTGGTAAAGTGGCTGTTTTCAAAATAAATATTATAAATAAATAGCTTTATCAGTAATAAACATTAAAAAGAACAAAAAATTACACTGAAGTTGTAAAATATGAAATTTCTAGGAATAATCTCAACAAAATTTGTCATACAAACAAATTTGGGACCTATGGAGGAAATAAATTTAAGACCTATGGAGGAAATAAATAAAAGATCATCTTTTCCTCTTTTGTATCCCTAATGCTTTGAATAGTGCTGGGCTCAGCCCATGAAATATTTGTCAAATAGCTAATGGATCAACCTTGTGGAATATGTAGAAAATAGTTTGGGAAATGCTTTTATGATGTAAAAATATTGCACCGTTGACATTCAATGTATATATACATATATAATGAATATGTATGTATATATGTTTGTGTGTGTTTTCTATTAAGTGAATATTATTTTTAAAATTGCACCCAGCATTCTACATAACAGAGAAGTAATAGAGGCATGTGATTCTAGTATTTAATCAGATAGTCAAGGGTTGCAGATTTATTTATTTCTTTTTTTACTTATTTTGTTCCTGAATTTTAATCCCTAGTTGTTATATACTCTAATTTCTGGAAATATAAGGCCAGAATTCTGAATTACAATAAAAATAATCAAACACAAGCACTCGTACACACATGCATGCACACATACATAAACACACCCTACAGTCAACCAGTCAACCAGAGAACAAAACCTAGTGTCTCAGTTCAAAGTCATATCATGTTTCATCCAACTACCCATCCATTCATTGATCCATTGATCCATCAGTCCATTGATCTATTGATCCATTGGTCCATCCATCCCTACATGCGTACATAAAATTAAGTTTATTGACCTCTATAAATATAAACTAGTATTAGCAACCTGTTTCAGTAAAGGAAACATAAAAGGTAATCATAGAGTAGAAAAAATAGAGTATTGCAGTGAAAGTCTAGGAAAAGAAGTGTTTCAAGGAGCTGGGAGGAGTCTATGGGGATGATACAGAGGGATTATGTCTTGGTAGTATTCTTTTGGATTCATTGCTTAGGATGCTACTGATGAATTTCAAGATCGCAGTTTTAGTAGGTTCATTAAGTACAAGCCAAATTCAGTTAGATTGAAAGTAAGTGTGGTGAGAAGGAAGTAAGGAGTTGAATGTGTGGCATCCTTATCAGTACCACTCTTAGGACTGGGAAAGAGTGGCCCCTGCTCTCAGACCTGCATTATAAAAGGACACACGCCTCACAAGCACACAGACTCACATGTTTATTAAAGAACACATGGGCAGTACTGTTATCAGAGATCTGGAACTCAGTGCTCTTTTAATACGTGAAATGAACCTAAACATCCTCTTTTTTGACATACCATTTGGTCTTCAGGGAAATGCTCCTTTTCATCTCTTGCACCATGTCTTTGAAACAAAAAGTGACAATGTCTGAATGCCATGAAATTTGTGCATCAGGTTAATGTCAAAATCACCTATACCTTCAAAGTGCAGGAATGATCTGAGCACCAAAAGTGCTTAGGTAAAAGGAAAAAAAAAAAAAAATATATATATATATATATATAAATTAACTTGTCAAATTCTTCCTCTCACCATGGAAGAATGTTGTAGATTCTTGCATGACAAAGTATCCTTCCCAGCAGTTCTGAGCTTCTATTCTCTGTTCCTCTGTGTTCCAATTCCTGGTTCTGGAGCCACTCAAAAATAGTACAGAATTTGTAGCATTTGCATGGCAGCTGAGAATCAGTTTGTAATGTTAAACCACATTATTATAATGATTTTTAAATTATTTTTACTTTATGTTTTTTGATGAAATATATTCAAAATGTGGATGCTTTGAGAACAATAACATTTTACATTTTAATTCTTAGATCATTCCAGTCAGTAGAACAAAAATAACACTATAATATTACTTATAAAAACAATTTGTGGGACTTCCCTGGTGGTCCAGTGGTTAAGACTTCGCCTTCCAATGCAGGGGCTGTGGGTTTGACCCCTGATGGGGGAGCTAAGATCCCACATGCCTCAGGGCCAAAAAACCAAAGCATAAAACAGAAGCAATATGGTAACAAATTCAATAAAGACTTCAAAAATGGCCCACATTAAAAAAAGAAAAATTGTGATTTTGATGAAATAAAGGCAAAAATATTTTGGAATATACTCTGGGAATTAGGTATGCCTTTGTCTGTTACACGTCCAAACATTGCAAGCGCAGCAAGAGAATGATGCCCAGACACATACAATATTTATTAAATTCAATCATCTTTGATATTTTGATAATTTCAGTCACAAAGAAACCATCGTTTTATCAGTATTTTTCCATTTAAAAAAGTCATGAAGGTAGATTTGTCAAAGAAGAGAAAAACATTTTTATTTAACAGTATGTTAGCTTGGTTTATAACTTTTAAATATTTAGACATATGGTTTGTGGGCTTCATTTTTACTCTTGCTTTGGGTCTTGTAAATTTTAGGGGTGGGTCTAGTGTGAATATATTCTTGAATATTTGTTCACTTACATAGTTTCTTAAGATAAATTTATAAAATAGAATTACAAAGTCAGAGAGACCTTTTTTGTGAACATTTAGATTTGTAATGATTTCATAGCAAAAGCCCCTTTAATAAATGAAAATATTATTTATTGAGTACTGTTTACTACCCTTTTATCAGAACATCCCTCATAATTTTGTTATTGAATGTGTAAGTTATTACAGTGTTGCAAAATTCTGCAGAACTATTGCAGAGGTCCTGAAGAGGCAGAGAGGAAATCAGAGGAGAGCTGGGGAGGTACAGGGCAACTGGAGGAGGCTTTCTTTGGGTTCAGATTTTATCCGTGATCTCTGTGCTGCAGTTTAGTTACAAACCAAGCGTCCCTCAGCCTGGAAATTTGGTGGTGGGCTCCGTGGGTCATATACATTCTTCAAAACAAATTGCATTTTGAAAGACTATACACAAATACATTTTTTGTTACAAAATATAAATCAGAAAATTTATGAAAGAATGGGGAGAATGATAATTGCCTACAATCATATATTGAGAGAAAAATTGCTATAGTATTGATACTTTTGTATATATATTTTCAGACATGTATGTGATTTTATATATATATAAATGTGTGTATATAAATATATATATATATACATTTAAAATTTATCCCCCATTTAATATACTGTGAACATCTATCCACGTCAGTACATATCTAAGGTTGCATTGCATTGGTATATGAATATACCTTAATATATTCATTTATAATTTATGTCACATTTTTAGACATCTAAGATGTTTTTGCTTCCATAAATAATCCCAAGACAAATATGTCTGTACATAAATCTTTAGAATCTTGTCCATTTATTACTTTAAAGCATGTTCTGTGAAGTGGAATTACGAATTTTAAAATAAATACACGTTAAAGCTTTTGGTAGATATTGTCAAATAACTCTCCACAAAGGGTATATGTATTTTACCCTGCTGTATATGAAAGTGATTAATTCCTCAATTCACTGTTATTTTGTTTTTACTCTTTACCGGTCTCTATGACAATGCAAATAATTTTTGTTTTATTGTGTATGGTCGCAAAATAATTTAGATAAGCTTTCATATATTTATGGACAGTGCATTTATTTGTGAATTGTTTGTTCATATAATTTCTATATTATTGTTTGATGTCTTCAAACTGTTCTTTTTTTAAAATTTATTTTTTTATATTTATTTTTGGCTGCGTTGGCTCTTCGTTGCTGCGCGGGGGCTTTCTCTAGTTGCGGTGAGGAGGGCTACTCTCCGTTGTGGTGCACGGGCTTCTCATTGCAGTGGCTCCTCTTGTTGCAGAGCATGGGTTCTAGGCACGCGGGCTTCAGTAGTTGTGGCATACAGGCTCAGTAGTTGTGGCTCGCGGGCTCCAGAGCACAGGCTCAGTAGTTGTGGCACACGGGTTTAGTTGCTCCGCGGCATGTGGGATCTTCCTGGACCAGGGCTCGAACTCGTGTCTCCTGCATTGGCAGGGGGATTCTTAACCACTGTGCCACCAGGGAAGTCCCAAAATTGTTCTTATATATACACCTTATACAGAAAAAAATACTAAAGCTTTGTCTCAATTTAACAACATTTAGAAAACTATTTATTGACCAATACTCTGTTTAGTGGAGGGCACTAAATAGACACATTGAACAAAATAAACATGACGGCTGAGCTGAGTGACTTATTTAATGATCAAGCCAAGGAAGATAGAAAAGGAAAGATGGTCTTCACACCCAGAAAGCTGTTTTAACCAAGACAGATAGTGATAGCATTCACATTGCTTCAGTGCAAGAAATCTGGCTCCATAATTCATATTGCTGTGTTTTTCATTTTTTGCTTTATATTAATTTATTACAAGTATAAATTTAATGAACACATTTTAAAAATTCAAATAGTATTAAGCAGCTTATAACTAAAAGAAACAGTATACCCTGCCCTGTTCCTCCCCATCCTCTAAACGACTGTACAGAAGCAGCCACTTTTATCATTTTTAGTTACTGGAACATATATTTGCCTGTATATTTATAAGTAATATATTTAAACATCTATTTTTTGATCTTCAGATTTTAGATATTATAAATCAATTTCATGTTAAGAAAGGCTTTAGCTTTGTTACAGTAACTCTCTCTCTTATACATGCACACACACACACACACACACACATTAAACACCTACATTTCTCTTCCTATATTTCTCAAAATTATAATTTTTGTTTAAGTCATTGTTCTTAGTTTCTAATATATAACTGTTACCTGAACTTTCTCAGTGTCAGCACTATTGACATTTCAGCTGGATAATCTTTATTGTGAGGGGCTGTCATGTGCATTATAGGGGGTGTTTAGCAGCATCCCTGACATCTACCCGCTAGATGCCAGGAACACATCCTAGTTGTGGTAACCAAAAATATCTCCAGACATTGCCAGATATCTCCTGGAGGACAAAATTGCCTCTGATTGAAAACCACTAATTTCATCTTATAAATGATGATCCATGTTATTATGTATTGTTCACTGCTGAAATTACATGTCTTACAATTATTTTACTGTCTTTTCATATAAATTTTGTTTTTATTGGAGTTAATAACTGCATTATGTGTGTGTCTTTGCTTCATTATATATGTAAATTCACTGACAGAATTATAAGACACCTCTTAATATGTCAAAGACATCTGTTAACCTGTCAGTTCAGTTTTCTCTGGGAGGTACCTCTATCCTCCTGCTCCAGGATGGACTGGTTGCTCTCAGTCAGATATATTATTGTCATCTTGCAACTTCTCCTTGTCATACTAAGAATTTCCTTTGCCTCACTAATCTGATAAAGCCCTGGATTCATATGTATTGGTTATAAATTGTACTTGGCTGCTTATAAAAGACACAAAACAACAGTGGCCTTCACAGCAATAAATTAACTTTTTGCTAATATAAAAGTAGTAGAGAGCTAGTTCTGTGCAGTTATGGTGGCTCCAAAAGTCATTAGGGATCCTGACTGCTTTCTCTTTCTGTTACACCATGCTCATGCATGGTCCTGATGGTCAAAAAGTGCCTGCTGGATCACTGCCATCACATCTGCACTCAAAGCAGGAAACAGGAGGAGGAGGTGGGGAGAAGATAGAAAGGGTTCTTGTATAAAATTTGGTTTGATTTTATAGAAAATTTTATGTTGGAAATCATGTTTTCTTAGATTAAAATGTTGAAACCATTCCCTCAATGTCTTCTGGCTTTCAGTGTTGCTACTGAGAAGTCACATATTATTTTGATTCCTGATTCTTTGTGGTCATTTTTTCCCCCTAGTTGCTTTTAGCATCTTTCCTTTATCTTTACTGTTTTTAAATTTCATGACAGTCATATTGGTTTGGATCTTTTTAATTCAGTTGTGCTGGACACTTGGAGGAGGTTTTCAATTTGGAAACTCAGTTTCTTTTGGACAATTTTCTTATATTTCCTTTTTAAAAAATTTATTTTTCTCATTTAAAAAATTAGAAAAATTTTATTGAAGTATAGTTGATTTACAGTATATTTCTTCGATAATTTACTCCCCTCTACTTTTTTATGTTTTGATTCTGGATGTTAATGCTCTAATTCATTAAATGCTGGAATACTTGGATTGATCCTATAATATTCTCTTTTTCTTTTTCCTCTCTTTTATTTTTCAGTTATTTTCTTTTTGGTTCTGTGCTTCTGATAATTTTTTCAATTTTATCTTCAAACCCCTCTCTTGATTTTTTAATTTCTGCTGTCCACTTATATCTTCTTGCTTGTTCTCTGTTTCTGTTTTATAGCAATCTCTTTTTACATCCTGATTTCAATAACTTCTCTCTGGGACCATTAATGATAAAGTTTTAGTATTTTCTTCTACTTCTCCAAGGTGCCTTTTTCCTGTTTGCTTATTTTCTTCTTTATTTTTATTAAGGGATACTCCTCAAATATCTTGTAATGCTTTGATAATCTATTTCTCTTTAAGAGTGGGGTGCTTAATGGGTAATTAGAAGCTCTGTACAGAGCTCATCATCTTCGTATAGCACTGTTTGGTAGGGACTTCGCCATTTCATAGGGAAAAGTCCAAAGTTAATATCTGTAGATATGGGTTTTTTTCCAGTTTTATTGAGATATAATTGACATATAACATTGCATCAATTTAATGTGTATGACATAATGATTTCATATATATATATATATTGTGTTTCCTAGTTCTGATCGAACTCCCTGTGGAAGACTATTCTAACCCACTGCCCAGGGGAGGGATTTAAACTTGACTATTAGCATTCTGGGAGTGGAGCATGAGAAGTGTAATGCAAACCTCCTTTAAGGATGTGTAATTGAATTATCTGTTTTCAAAATGGCACTGTATCCCTGCCCTCATTTATACAGCCTCAAATCCACAGGTTCTTAAGTTCAAATTTTCCAGAAACTTTACTCCAGATGATATGATAGGGGAGCAGATCTGAGGATCTAAATTCTCTTTATAAAGACTTCCAACGAATTCTCCCTTTTTCAGACCCATCTTCTACTTCTTCCTACATACCTGCTTACTCCAGTTACTGAGCTTCTAGAGATTGTCTGGCTGGAATTGGTTTCAGATGTCTTCCTTACTAGAACAGTTACCACTCATGAATCTTATTTTCATCTTCATCTTCTTTATTGATGCATCTTGTATGCTCTAATTAACTCATTTGCTTTGCCCTTGTCTTTTATCTATTTTTATTTATGTACATTTTGGTAGTATTCTTGGAGGCTGAAGATAAGTAACTATGTTCAATATGCCATGTTTATCAGTTTCCATTCATTTGTTATAGCTATGCTAGGTAATATTTAAATAGTCTCAAATGTATAAATAAAAGGACATTTTTATGTGGCTAGGTTAGGACAACAGAAAGAAGTAGTTACCCTGAGTTGACTTGGGGGGGCTGGTCTAGCTGTTGGGGCTTTGACATTTGGTGCCATGAATTGTTTGGCCAACAGAACATAACGAGATTGTATGTTGTCGTCTCCACTTTATGTGTTCCCTATCATGATAGCTCATAAAATTGCTACTTCTATCAGGGTGAATAAGTCAGATATGCCGAGATTTGAAAGATGCTTATGTGGTTATCTGGTAAAATCTAATTTGTAGCTAATGTATTTTGTATCACTTGAACCCTTCACTTCCAAACCAATGTTCACATTAGTTGTCATGAGTAAAGAATATGTGTTATCTTACCTCATTCCTAATCTTGAGTTGAAATTCAATGAGAAACATTTGTCATCTTCCAAACAGTTCCTTTTAGTGGAGAAGTTCCAAATGAACAGGCTACACCTCAGCAGCACAGCATAGCATTGATAGGAAGAGGCAAGAGTAGGAGGAGTAGAGAGGAATAGGTCTGCAGTGATCAGAGTATTTTTCTGATTTTCTAGTATGTGACTATTGTGGAGGATTTCTTACTCAAATTATTTTTAGGAATTACATTGCCTGACTTGTGAGGCCCTATACAACATGCCTTCTGTCATAAATTTAGTGACGTGGCCTTATTATTTGGATTGTACTGAATATGTAGTGCATTTTGCATTTTTCCTCAACTTAACTCAGTATCTGCCCATTAGCTGCAAGTCACTTCTCAGGTGACACAGCATTTGAAATACCATATGGGAATAAATAGTTGCATTTGATTTTTGATTATTTCCAAAAGGCATCAGTGAAAAGCTGTGGTAAAATATAAGGCTGAGTCCCTGGGTAAAGGAAATTACTGCATTTCAGCTACCGTATCACGTGTCTTAAGGAAATGCTTACTCATATCATTAAGAGGTACGTTGCATTATATATCTCAAGAGTAGATTTTTCTGCATCCTAATTAAATAGATTGCATATCCTGGGTTAAAAGCAGAAATGAGATAACAGTGATGAGAATTGGTTTTAAGTTTTCAGATGTTAAGGAAAAGAAATAAAAGTAGAAATGCAGAGATTTATTTGTATTTTTTGACAAAAGGAAGATGTGAGGACAATTTATTTTTCTTGCAAAAAAAAGTGGAAATTTATTTCTTGCGTCTTTATACAGAGAACATCTAGGAATAAAATCTTCAAACCTAAAGAAACATTGCCCAGCTAATGGTTCCTGTATCGACCTTCAGCAGAGACAAAGAACTTTACATTAAGTTGTGCCTTAGTGAAAGCAGTTCTTTGAAGGGCTCTGGTAATGTGGTAAATGTGCTTTACTGTCTGATGGTTTAATACAGGAATGGATCTTAGGCAATCAGACAAATGGATGTAAGCGCATCCATTAGATGCTTGCCAGTATCATGAGTAGAAGGAAGCATAAGATTCTATAGAATTTCTATAGGAAATTCAGTTCTTCGTAGGTATTCAGGAGCATGGGAGGGTTATTTATCTCTGAAGTAATCATGAGTATATCCCTGTAACTGAAATTCTTTATACCTTGTGATATAGTCTCAGATTCACTTCTCTGTTTTCCTAGGTATGAGTAAAGATGTCCATTTTTATTTGATTGCACATATAGAAAATTTTATTCTTGTTGATATCCAGGAAGCTGAATATTCAGAAAGTAGATGAATGGATCGGATACATACCTATATTCTTTTTAAATAACCTCCCAATTCAAAAACATAAATTTAAAGATTTATGGTGAGCAATTTATAGCATAATTATTATTTTCTTTCAAATTCAATGCTAAAAAATTTAGACAACTATCTTCATCTACTTGGGCTGCCATAATAAAATACTGCAGACTGGGTGGCTTAAACAAAAGAAATATATTTTGTCACAGTTTTGGAGTCTAGGTCAGGGTATTATATGGTCAGATTCTGATGAGGACTCTTTTCCTGGCTTGTAGAAGGCCTCCTTCTCTCTGTGTCCACACAGGGCAGAGAGAGCAAACTCTCCAGTATCTCTTGTTATAAGAGCACTAATTCCATAATGAAGGCCCCTCTCTCGTGACCTCACTTAAACCTAATACCTCTGAGAGGACCCATCTTCAGATGCCATTATATTGCGGGTTAGGGCTTCAACTTATTAATTTGGAGGGATACAGTTCAGTCCATAGCAACAATATTACCTGGGTTTTCATGTTGAGTATTGTAGTTGACTCCTCCAGATTTCCCAGTAACCAGTGTTTTCAAACCATGATGTGTAGTCATCTGTCCATCTGACTGAAAGTACCTGGGCTCATTCAAGAGGACCTATGTCTCCTATTTTGGCTGTCCCTCCCCTTATTTTTTTCAGAAAGAACATGGTCAACAAAGACTCATTTTGGAAGAAATCGAGGAATTCTTGGTTAAATGACTGGTAGATCTGATGGAAAAGGAAGAAAAAGAGAAAGTTTAGAAACAATGCAGAAGTTTTAAACAAACCCTATATCAAACATCTTTTCTTACCCACTTTCCATTAAACATAAAAAATATTGATACATAAACTCATAATTCTAACTGCTCAGTAGAGCTTATCCATTTCTCTTTCTGACTAAACATATCCATACATATAGTACAACGTGTAGCCCCTGATCCTTTCATTTTGCAGATTTCGTGTGAATCCATACATACACTGGTATAAAATTTATCACATTTGTTTGGACAGAATCTCAATATGTTTTATTTCTTTGCCACTAACTACAGCTGGAAGCTAGAACTAAATATGTTAGGCATAGGTTATCTGTATTTGTGAATGGCCTTTTTTCCCCAGAAAAGGGACTTGAACCATGTCAACTGGATTGGCCACATGTAAATGTAATGCTTGATCCTTGAAGTAGAAAATAGAGAGTTAGCTCTAAACTAGGCTTCTATCATTTTACACACTTAAAATACATTGTTTAAGTTCTTGAGACCAAAGCAATGAAAGAATGTGAGTGGTTTCATTTCTATGTGTGCTCTCTGCAAACTAAAGGAACATTGTTTTGTGGGTGGTAATAAATATGTCTTAGAATTCATGTACTTTATTATTGTGTTTATAACATACAACTAGTTAGGTTAGAATGAAGAATTGAGCTATATTCGTATGTATGTGTCTCCTTGGACTGTGAGTTCTTTAAGGGCAGGCTCTATAACATATTTGACTCTGTGTCCCCAGAGTAGTATTTGTATAAAATAGGGGCTCCGTAAGTGCTTAATGATTGACTGACTGAATAAATATCTCCAAAATATCTGGACCACAGCATAATTAATTCAATGTTTTAGTTTGATTTAATGACCAATAGGGATAGCTCATGGTCAAATAAATTGATGTGCATCAAATTTATAGTAAAAAATGGTGGGGCTTCCCTGGTGGCGCAGTGGGTGAGAGTCCGCCTGCCGATGCAGGGGACATGGGTTCGTGCCCCAGTCCGGGAAGATCCCACATGCTGCGGAGCGGCTAGGCCCATGACCCATGGCCGCTGGGCCTGCGCGTCTGGAGCCTGTGCTCCGCAACGGGAGAGGCCTCAGCAGTGAGAGGCCGGCGTACTGAACAAAAAAAAAAAAAACTGGTGAAGCAACTTATTTTGTTTCAGTGATAATTATTTATAAGGCTTTCTATTCATCTGACTTAAAGATTAAACTCATATTTCAACCAAAATATTAGAGAACTTTACTTTCTTGTTGCTAGTTTATTTTCTTTCTCTTATATTACTTCGTTTTTGAAGATTACCCTGAACTAAAAAAATATTTCCAACCTCATTGAAGATTCTGGATGACAAACCCTTGACTGAAAAATGCCAATGGCTGTTAGTTTTGATTATTTTTAATGCACGTGCAGAACATTAGAAACCTCAGGTCTCTTTTTAAAAATTTCAAGTGCATTTTCACAGAAACTCTCAAAGATAGACCAAGATGATTACAAAGTCAAGGTTATTTTGCAAGGGTAAAATTCCTTACTGAATTCTAGTTAACTTGAGGATTCTGGTCAAATGCCAAGTCAGATAATCGCTTTATTCTCTGGTAAATTTCCTTCCTGGATTAGAATGCATTTACTTAATTTTATGATTTCTTCTAGGGGTGGATAATTGGTGAATATTCTTGATGCTTCATCACAGACATAGTTCCAATTTGATTATGTGGGAAATGATATGTGTGCAAAAGTTACAGAATTTTGCATCTTTTTATATTTAGTTTCTGGGAGTTAATGAATTCATGGCAGTGTGCTTTCAGTCTGGTGGAGGAGGATCCAGGAAGAAATACTTTATTGCTTTATCTTAAAATGGAGAATTGGGGCACCTTCGGATGAAGTGAGACAGTATGTGATAGCAATATCATCATAGCCATTATTTATAAACAAAACCAAACAAAGCAACCATCTATGCAGTTGTTAGTTGTGGCAGAGTCAGGAGTGGTTGAGAAGAGTTTATTAGATGACTAAAGAGTGCAGGCAACATTGCATGGTGGAGAGCATCAGCTTTGGAGTCATATAGCATTGGTTTTAATTCCCAGTTCTCCATTTTAGTAGTTTTGTTCTTTTCATCTTTTCAAGTTACTTTTCAGTGTCTGGCATGTAATAGTTTTAATATAAATCGTAGTTATTGTCATTAGCCACTAAACAACTAAGGTGTTTTTCTGGAATATTCACACTTTTTCAATCAACGTTTGTCTTAAACATTTTTGGTGATGTGAGACTGAATGTTTTGTTGCAGTGAAGTCTTTATCCTGTGATTTTCCCTACTCAATTAACCAGATAGCCTCCACTCTTGGTTTAAAAAGCAGAAACCTCGAAGGGTTAGAGACACAAACATGTGCGTACTATATCTCATTGTTGTTAGATGTTTTAAAAGAAAAAACATTTTAAAAACTCCCTAACAGTAGGGGCATGGCCATTCCTTTTAAAGTTTGGTCACATATTCAGGAAGATAGCGACGGTAGCTGATAGGGAAATTAATGGTCCCTGAAGGGCTGGTCTATGTACCTTGGGACATATTCAGATTTACCTTATAGACTGGTTAATTGTACATAATGGAGGCACAGGTGGTATTGGTTGTGAAGAGGAGGAAGATCCTGAACTTTCTCACTCATCTTTTCATTTGTTAGGGAGTAGGGAGGCCATATATAAATTAATTAAGTCTAAAAGATATGTTTGGTCTATTCCTGAGATTGTATTGAACTTAAGCCTTTGATTTTGAGGTCAGAAATCCTGGCTTTGCTATTTGTTACCACTGTGTCCTCCTATGAGTTACTGGACTTCTCTGGACTTAGTGTCTTATCTATAAAATCATAATAATATGTCCCACATCATTATAAGTTTTATCTGGAACTTTATTACCTAGATAATGCAAGGAAAGTCTTGTTTTAATTCATAGTGCAAAATATCTGTTCAGAAAATGTTTGATGGTCTGTGAACCAAGTTTTTGAGACTTAAGAATGCAAAAAGGCAACTGACAGTTGTTGAGTATGCACATACTGTGTGCGAGATAGATGTTGGCCAATTATTATATATATTTATCTCATTTAATCCACATAGCAATCATGTTGAGTTGGTCCCCTTACCTTCATGTACAAGGTGAGGGAACCAAGTCTTAGGCTGGTTTAGTAGCTTGTTAAGTCACACAGCTAGAGGCTTATAATGCCAAAACTTTATTGAGTTTGTCTGTTGTCAGACACCAAATTCTATTCTCATGGAATGTATTATGTTCCTGGGTCTGTGTTCTTTGCTACCACCATAATATCTTCATAATTTCCTGTTGATTAGTTTATTCCTTCTTATGCTGAGCCTGTGTGCTTTACTTTAGACTACATACCTGCTTGATTTAGGGTTTGCAAATATGTATCTATCCAATTTAGGTGTCAGGAAATCCATGCTGTTGATTTTCTGGTTAGCAGGTATAGTAAAGAGAAATGTGATTTACACAGGTTATTTTATAGCATTATTGTTTAACTTCAAAGGGAAACATATTCATTTTATATGTATTTAATAAGCAAAAGGCTGATGGTCTCAGATTCCTTGATATCCTCTTGAAAAAACATTAAATGTAACAGATTTACTAGTATTTTTCTCATTAAATCACATATGAATTTATTCTGTGCAAAGGCAAGGCCTGTATATCTGTGGCAAAATCAGGCATGGCTGAAAGATGAAGTCATTCATAGTTGCCAGGGAATTATATATATTAATAATATGACTCCTAAGAGTGGAAGTGCTGTTATCTCTCTGTCCACCTGCCAAAAGGATTGCAGAGAGGGAACAGAAAACCAGAAATTCTGCAGCTGCACCAATAAGACAACTCCAAAATGATATGAAAGTGGAAAAAACCAGAATTATTGATTTTGAGGTATTCTAATATGTCAGTTCCAGCCATGACCAAATCCAGTCTTTAATGAAAAATGGAGAACTCAGAAACAAAGTTAAATGAATTTACTAAATTCATAGCTAAATTTATATTTTGTATTTGAAGATGGTGGATATGTAATGCAAAGCAGATATTTCATAAACTTAAGTAGATAAACCTGTATACAGAATGCAACTAAATTTGCTGTTTAAGACAGAATTTAAGGTTGAAAACCTTGAAACTCTTTAACTTTACTTAAAGACTTAAGCAACACAAAAATAAGTTGCTTTTATTTTTCAGGTTACAGATAATATGAAAAGAAAGTTGCCAATCATTCCAGAGTTTTATTTTAATCCTTCATAGATAGTGTTTTTTAAACTTGTGCTTATCTCTCATTTAGTGGAATTTATGTAACTCTAGAGAACACAGTGGTGATCATGGCTCTTTGGATGTGGTCCTTTTGAATCCATGCCCTTTACCACTCACGTACCCTGCCCAAATCCCAGCAAATGACCCTGTGTCAGAAGGAAAGTAGGAGCTGCCTAACATAAATTCTCTCAACTTTCTATCCCACCACCCATAAATGTATCTACTTCTATGTACTCCAGCTACAAAGGGAGAGGGTCAAGACTGGTTGTTTTCTGGTGCTCTGTAACCCATCCACTCCTGCTGTCTACCTCTAGTTTCTTATTACATTTATTTATCATTTGATCTCTTCTTTGCTATTAATCTCTCACACTTCACTGGTTCCTTTTTTTTCAATTTATAAATATTCATTAATTCAACAGTTATTTATTAAGAATCTGTTTGACGACAGGCTCTTTTCTAGGCACTGGAGTTACAGTGTTGATTGAAATAGACAAAAATATCTACTTCCATGGAAGTTAGATTCTGGTGAGTGGAGAAGAGATTTAAAAAATAGGTAAACATGTAGTATAGCAGATAATGGGAGGGACTAATGAGGAGTTCACTATAAAATAAGGTAGTCTGAAAAGGCTTCATTGAGGAGATGATATTTGTACAAAGGAGGTTAGAGTGTAGAACGTGTAGGTCTGGGGAAGAACATTTTAGCAGAGGAAACATGAAGTAGAAAGATCTTGAGAGAGGAGCATGCCTGCCATATGCAAAAAACAACTAGGAGGTCAAAGTGGCTGGAGCAGTCAGTGAAAGAAGATGGTGCAGATCCTGCAGAGTATTTTGTCAATTATACAAACTGAAAAATAATAAAAATGTATAATTGATAAATAAGAGGGGAGATAGAATCATAAGAATGCTCAATTAATATAAAAGAAGGCAAAAAAGGAAATAAAGAACAGATGGAATAAATAAAAACAGCTAGAAAGTTGTAGATTTTAGTACAACCTATCGATAATCACATAAATGCTCTAAACCCACCAAGTAAGATATATTGTCAGACTGCATATAACAAAAAGACCCAATTCTATGCTCTTTACAAGAAGCCCACTTTAAACATAGAAAAAATAAAACGGATAAAATATTAGGATTGAGAAATATATACCATGTAAATAATAAAAAAGAAAGCTAGATTAGTTGCACTAATATCAGATAAATAAGACTTCAGAACAAGAAATAGCACCAGAAATAAAGAGGGGCGTTTCATGACACAAAGGGGTCAATTCTCCATGAAGGTCTATCAGTTATAAATAAGTATGCGCCAGAAACAAGAGCAAAAACTGACAGAATTTAGGAGACAAAAGCAAATATACAATTTTAGTTGAAGACTTCAACAATCCTCTAATTAACCAATACGAGACAGAAAATGAGCACGCATATAGATGACCTGAATAATATCAACCACGTTGATCTGACATTTATAGAACACTCCCCTCCAAACACACACACATACCCCCCCACACTCACACACATACACACAGCAGAATATACATTTTTTTTTGCAAATGCACAAGGAATAATCATCAAATTTACCATATTCTGGGCCATAAAATAAATCTTACAAATTTAAAATAGTAAAAATAATACAAAATGTGTTCTTAAGCTCTAGAGGAGTTAAATAATAAATTTCCAGGAAGTACCCAAACTTCACAACTCTCTGTTGACTTACCTGTGGCCCCCTCTAGGTATGCTTCTACCACCACCCTCACATCCTGTGGCTAAGAGCCAACAAAGGACTATTACTGAATTCTCTGATCCACTCCTCGTTGGCTTTAGCTCTTATTTTCAGTCATGCTCCTGTATTTTTGACTTGAAATTGATCTTGATTTCCTTATCCCGACCCTTGGTATTATTTAGGACTTTGGCTAATGAGTGGGATGCCCCACACAACTATGATCCCCTAACCCCAGTTGCTACCCACATGCCTGACCAAGGCCCATAAAGTTAACACTTGGTAGTAAGGTTTTCCCAGAAGAGTCAATCACTCTCTAGTTTACACTCTTACTGTATCTTGCCCATGATTAAATGAAATATGATATATAAAGAGTTTGTGCAATCCTTGGCATGTGGCAAGTTTGCTGTAATACTAGTTGTTAGTGTTAATGTAAAATTTTTGGTCTTTTTCTTATTATATTGATATATCTGTTTTATTTCAATTTTTAGCTTCTCTCCCCAACTTGTTTTATTCTTTGTATTTACTATTGATAAATATGATCACCAGGCCCCAAGTTACTCAAATTATAAAACTGGAGTTGTCTTCAATTTCTCTATTTTTCTCCAGTCGTTAACTACTATAGAGTTTACCTTTTGAATGCCTATCGTATTTTTTTTATCATCCTCTCAGTTCCTGTTGCTCCTATCTCTTTATACCTTGCCTGAGCTAGTGCAGTATTTTCCTAACTCGATTCTTTTTTTCAAAGTCATCCCCTACCATGACTCCAGAAGTATAATTCCAAAATGCAGGTATGATCTCGTATTTAAGACACATTATTCATTGTCATTGGGAAGTCCATGGATCCCTTCATTGTATCCTTCTGAGTAACAAGTCTCATTTCTGATTATTTCATCATGTGCACTCATCAGTGCCACACTACTTGCAGTTCTTCCAAATTATTTACATCTTTTTGCTTTTGTACATATTTTTCGACAGGAAAACTCTTATACCCCCAGTTTGTTGGTGTGAACACAGTTTAAATTCCTCCTCACTTCCAAAGCCTTCACTGATAGCTAACTGCCATCCTGTCCTCTCTAGTGACAACACACCACATATCCCATCCCATGTGGTGTTCCTTTTGGTACTTAACCAGGGTGTTATCATTTTAAATTCGTATGTCTATTTTCTCCACTAGATTTTGAGTTCCTTGAATTCAGGCATGGCTGACATCTTATTAATCTGCTTCTTCAACCCTTTGTCCAACCCTGGACATGTGGAAGGTTTCATACTAGAATGGCTGGCTAAATAGAATGGACTGAGTTAGGTTCAGTAATGTCCCATGGAACTTTCCAGACTTATGATTCCATAATGCATTAAAATTGAATGAAGACAAAGATCAACTTTTAAAATTCGTTCAAATTATCCAGATGTACAAAACATACCAAATATTATGTCGTTTCTTCACTTTCAAGGCATGAAACTCATCAATAAATTCTTTGTCTGGATTTTCTAGCGTTGTGCCACATGTAGCCTGTAGATGTATGTGGATTTAAATATTTCTGAATTTTATATACACATGATTTATTCTTTTACTTCAAAAAATGGGTAGAAATTTGAACTGGCTATCAATCCTTAGCTACAGAAAAATACCTTCTGTGTATAAAATAATTCTATACACTGTATTGAGTGTTGAAATTTTATCTACTATAAATTTATCTGAACATGTGCTGAAACATTGTCAGTGATGAAATCCTTAAGCAAGGAATCTTGAAAAAAATGAGATAAAATACCCCCAAATTGTCTGTTGCTTACAGGGGCTATTTGACCTCTTGATTTGGTCATTCCAAGATCCAAAATTGGATACAGAGTGGATTGCTATTGGGTGTATACAAATTATATTATGTAAGCAGATATCTTTTTACCCCATATTTAATGGACTGGGCTTGTAATTCTTGCTTCTGAAGAGTTACAATAGCGGTATTCCCGGACTCAGTAAATCAACATTTTTGAGTTCCTACTATGTGGAGTACATTTGAGGGAGACTGATTTAGAAAGAGTCGCTGCTTCCTCTATGCCTACAGCTTGATGTCAAGGCAATACCATTATTACTGCTCCTAATTTTGAGATTATCAACAACAATATGTTGATGTATGTGTCTAACACTGTTCCAAGGAATTTATATCTATTATTAAAATTTAATCATTACAAAAAACCCTTTGTAGTAGGTATAGTTATTATCTCTATTTAACCACAAAATAAAGTCCTAAAGACTTTAACAGACTTATCCAAAATCACACAGTTATTAAATAATAGAGTTGGAATTACCCAGTCTTATGCTGGAGTTTGTTCTCCTTACCACTGTAGCCTACTTCCTCCCAAAGTTTCACAAGCAAAAAATATGAACAGTTAAAAAGCATATGAATTAAATTGCAGTTCTGTGTAACAACCTAGAAATATTGTGGGCAGTTCATGATTAATTGCCAAAAGAATGGTAAAGACAAAGTCTTTGGCTTTATCTTGATACTCAAGAGTACTCCAAGACCACCTTCTATCTCTTCTCTTGTATCTCCTTCTTTAAACAATCCCCTTGCAAGTCCAATTTGATAGCAAAGTCCAGAATTATGCAAGTTTACTCAATGTATTTTTCCTGTACACATTTTAAAAAAGGTACTGATTAAAGTTTTGCTTTTTTCAGAATACATACACAAATTGAACCTCTGCTTGCATCTATAAACCAGTTAGCCTACCCAGTTATGCATCAGGCTTAAAATGATGGCTTTTGTTGAATTTTTGCCAAATGAATTGGACTAAAATATTCTCAATATCTAGCAAATGTGTGCCAATCAAATAGCCATATGGTAATAATAAATGTCTGGCTGTGACCCATAAAAGACAGCTTTTTAATATATGATCTTGCACTATACCTTCATTTTTTACCTTATTTTAAAGTTCTTCTCCATGATACCTTGGATATTCACAAAATTCTGAAGTAACTGCATTCAGTCTGAATGAATAGGACTGAAGATTTATGATGTGGCCATATGACTGTATAAAAGTGAAGTCGGGCTTCCCTGGTGGCACAGTGGTTGAGAGTCCACCTGCCGATGCAGGGGACACGGGTTCGTGCCCCGGTCTGGGAGGATCCCACATGCCGCGGAGCGGCTGGGCCCGTGAGCCATGGCCGCTGAGCCTGCGCGTCCGGGGCCTGTGCTCCGCAACGGGAGAGGCCACAGCAGTGAGAGGCCCACGTACCGCAAAAAAAAAAAAACAAAAAAAACAAGTGAAGTCACGTGATGATGATTTTCTTTGACTGTAGGAAAATGCCTTTTAGAAAATCAGCTGAGCAGTTTTTTACTCCCCATTTCAATGTAGATCATCACTACTTTAGTTGTAGCTTACATTAGGTTTTGTATAGAAAGAGGAAAAGAAAAGTTTTGTTTGAAAGTGCTTCCAGTGGTTGATTTATTGAAAGAACCACCTCAGTAGGAATAATTTTAACTCTAGATTTCCCAAAGAATCAGCAATTTTAAAATATAGGTAGCCTTCAAATAAAGGTGTATTAATTCTGAATACTTTAATTTCAAGGTAGATCTATCCTTTCAGGTGGTTTTATGTGCAGGCTTCATAAAATCTGTAATGTATATGGGGGCATAAGGCAGGGAAGGAGTAAGTCTCAGCTTCATAAAGTAACTTTTGTTTGCAACGCAAGGTTTGAATGGGGGGGGCACAAATTCCCAGGCAAAAAGTATACAGTCAAGTTTATTACTTTCTGAAACCTGCTTGACTGTTGGAGTTTATTTTGAGCATCACTGATTTGATTTTCTCTTTGCGAATCTGTTTACAGAGAAGCAAGAAGCCCTTGATGTGACCAATTTTATACTTCCCAAAATATGTTAGTATATTTTAGATATGGTGATGATTGCTTGATTGACTCCAGTATCTGCTGTAATATGTAATTTAATATCTCTACTACCCAGATTATATTAAACATTGAAAATGCCACATTGTTTCAGAGGTTTTAAATAAAACGAAGAACCTCATCCATAAGAATTTCTAGAGTGCATGTCCTTGCCTGTTAGTATATAAGTGTAGATACAGAACCACAGATTTGTGAGTCACATGGCTATGGTTCTAATCCTGAGGTCTTTGCCTCTCTGAACTTTAGTTTCTTCTTTCCTAAAATAGAAAAATATACCTATATCATGTGGTTGTTTTGAGTAAATAAATTTATGTCAAAGAACATTGCAAATTACCCTTATTATACAAGTGTTAGTTATCATAGTCATTTTACATAATATATATAATTATTAACCTGAAATTTGTTTAGCCAGAAAATCATTTCTACTTTCCTTTTAATATCCAGGTTTTCTCTTGCTTGGTACCAGAGCAAGTTTTCCAGATCTGGTTGATTCATTTGTTTTTGATTGAAGGTCGGCTCTTCACAATGGGTCACTACTTATTTAATCTTCTCTAGGAAACTCCCAAGCTTCAGTCATCTACTTCAGTAACTTCTGGTTGAGTTGAATGAAACCTATGTTTGAGACAACTGATTGTTTTAAACACACAAATTACTTACAGATTTGAAATGAATCCTAAAGCCAGAGGGAGAAAAATTAAATATTTGAGCTTGCCATCTTTCACTAGGATATCATCATTTAATATAATATTTTATGGTTTCTTATTTGATATGGTAAAAGAATCTGCAACACATCAACAGATCCTAACAATCTTTGCAACGGATTGCTATAAGTTATGAAAACACTACCAAAAGACATTTTTTATTGAACTCTCTTTGATCTGAACATCAGTGGATATCTATAGAGACCTGATATGTCAAAAAATTATAGAAGAGTTGATTAACTCTTCACAGAAGTAAACCCAGATTACCTGAAGAGTAAAATCAAATTAGAGGTAGCAGCTGAATTTGATAAATTGAAAAGCAGTCGGGAAAAACCACAATTTTACAAAAATGTAATAGTCATTTTGAGGTATCTAAAGCTGATACAATGTTTAACTGTATTATGCCTTACAGAACACAATATTTATCAATTTTCTTAATTTATCAATTAATTGATTCTAAACCAGTAAAGCAGAACCTACATGGTATTCGCTTTTGGGTCAGGAATGAAGAAAGTGCTATTTTTAAATTAGCTACATTTCATTTACATGTTTTCCAAATTTTTTCATTAGTAGCATGTACCATACAATCATAAAATGTTGATAATAATGTGTCTCAATATGAACATTTCAATGTAATCCACTTTTATGGTTTACTCATCCGAAATTCACCACCAAATAACATTGACTTATTGGGTCACATAAACAAATTCTGAAGCTTTGAACCCCTTTGTATCCAAATGAAATGGCATCTGTTGAGATGGATAGGAGAATTCTCTGGATGGTATCACTTGGTTGCCTAGCAACCAGTCACCTGATGTGTTTGGGGAATTAGGCAATGAGCAAGAAGTCTGACAAAAGAGAGAAGCCATAAGACTTTTTACAAAGGCTAGTTATATGTACATTAGCATCTGTTTTAACTTCTGCTTGAGTGTATAAAGTAATTGAAACTAGGCCAACAGTACTTTTGGATAAGCTTCACTATGGAAAAAGAGGGATCTGGTAACATATATTGAGTTGCTCATATGATTTCTTTAGAAGATAAAGGTTATAATCTTAGGATACTCCCAAGAAGATGTTCAATGTCTGTAATGTGAATTGTAATGATCTTGGGAAATATCCATTTGAAAATGTGTTCTTTGGCATTATTAGCAGTAGAAAATTTCAATTTATGTGATTGATTACACTTAATTAAGCAAGTATAACTCATTTTATTGCACTCGCTTCGCTTTATTACAATTCACAGATATTGTGGGGTTTTTTTAATAAACTTTTTTATTAATTTAATTTTTAAAATTTATTTTTGGCTATTCTTCATTGCTGCACACAGGCTTTTCCCTAGTTGCAGTGAGCGGGGGCTACTCTTCATTGTGGTGCGCGAGCTTATTGCTGTGGCTTCTCTTGTTGCGGAGCACGGGCTCTAGAGCGCAGGCTCAGTGGTTGTGGCGCACGGGCTTAGCTGTTCCTCGGCATGTGGGATCTTCCCAGACAAGGGCTTGAACCTGTGTCTCCTGCATTGGCAGGCGGATTCTTAACCACTGCGCCACCAAGGAAGCCCCGATATTGTGGTTTTTACAAATTGAAGGTTAATTGAAGGTTTGTGGCAACCCTGGGCTGTCAGATGATGGTTAGCATTTTTTGGCAATAAAGTATTTTTTCATTAACGTATATACATTTCTTTTTTAGGCGTAGTGCTATTGCACACAATAGACCACGGTAGAGTGTAAACATAACTTTTATGGGCACTAGGGAACCAAAAAGTTCTTGTGACTTGCTTTATTGCCATATTTGCTTTATTGCAGTGGTCTGGAATCAGGAACACAGTATCTCTGAGCTATGCATGTATTTATGTTTTCAGATTAATTCTCATCACATGGAGTCTTTTTCCAGAAATTTTGTGACTTCTTTATATAAAAAAGTTTTGTGACTACAGAAGTCACCTACTACAATGCTACTTATTATACTCTTAATTGTGTCTGAATTATGTTAATGCTACAATTCTTAGTTTCTGTAACATTCAGCATTAACTCTTCTCTACCAATGAGAGTCTGATGTGTAACTGTATCTAATACAAGAGGGTCTCCTATTCCTTATGACCTTCTTAAATCCCCTGGGGAATAAGGCAGGGTAAAATTAAAGAAATAATATAACAATTGATTAATATATTAAGTTTCTGCAAGAACTATCATGAAAAGATATATAAGAAGTATTTAGCAAAATCTCTAATCCAGAATGTGCTACTAAAGAAGGTCTAGAACATATGTATTTCACTCTCATTAATATTAGACTTATCTGTTTATGTTTAACTTAATGTTTACTTTTTAAGTATCATGAATATTAGGACTAAAAAAATTGAGACAACATTCACATAATATAGAATTTATTATTTTAATAATTTTAAAGTATACAATTCAGTGATTTTTGGTATTTTCACAAAGTTGCACAGCCATCACCACTTATTATAGAACATTTGTATCACCCCAAAATGTAACCATTTATTTATTAGCAGTCACTCCCCATTCTTTCCTTCCTCCCAAGCCACTAGCAAGCACTAATCTACTTCCTGTATCAGTGAATTTGTTTAAGCTGAATATTTCAAATAAGTGAAATCATACAGTATATGGTATTTTATGTCTTGCTTCTATCATTCAGCATAATGTTTTCAAGATTCATCCATGTTGTAGCATGTATCAGTACTTCAGTCCTTCTCAGGACTGAATAATATCAATATTTCATTGTATAGATATATCACATCTTTATTCAATCACTGGTTGATGGACATCTGGGTTATTGTCACATTGTGGCTATTATGAATAATGCTGATATATCACTCATGTACAGGTTTTTGCATGGTTATGTGCTTTCATTTCTCTTAGGTGTATACCTAGCAATGGAATTGCTGGAGTAATGTTAACCCTATGTTTAACTTATCAAGGAACTGCCGAATTGTTTTTCATAGCAGCTCCACAATTTTATATTCCCACCAGCAATGTATGAGCTTTACAGTTCATTCACATCATTGCAAATACTTTTTATTATCTGTTTGTTGTTGTTGTTGTTTATTAATAGCCATCCTAGTGGGTGTGAAGTGGTAACTTAATGTGGTTTGATTTTCATGTCCCTAATGAATAAAGATATTGAGCATCTTTTCATGTTGGCCATTTTTATGTATTCTTTGGAGAATTGTCTATTAAAACTCTGCCCATTTTTAAATTGGGTTGTCTGTCTTTTTGTTGTTGAGTTGTAAGAGTTCTCTAGGTATTCTGGGTGCTAGACTCTTATCAGATATATTATTTGCAAATATTTTATTCTATATCGTGGATTGTGTTTTCACTGACTCGATAGTGTCCTTTGCTTCACACAAGTTTTAAATTTTGGTGAAGTACAATTTATTTGTTTTTTGTTTAGGTTGCATATGCTTTTGATGTCATGTTTAAGAAACTATTATCTAATTCAAGGTCATAATATTTATACCTCTGTTTTAAGACTTTTATAGTTTTAACTCTTACCTTTAGATCTTACATTTATTTTGAGTGAATTTTAGTATTTTGTGTGATGCAGGGATATAATTCATTCTTTTGCAGGTGGATATCCAGTTATCCCAGATCCATTTTGGGAAAAAAACAAAAACTAAAAAACACCTTTTATTTTTTCTATTTGAGTGAACTTAGTCCCCTTGTTGTAAATCAGTTATATGGATTTGTCTGGACTCTCAATTATATTCTGTTGGTCTATATATCTATCCTTATGCCAGTACTATATTGATTTGACACCAGTATATTTGTAGAAAGTGTTAAAATTGGGAAGTGTGAGTACCCCAACTTTGTTTTTTTGTTTTGTTTTATTTATTTATTTATTTTTGGCTGTGTTGGGTCTTCGTTGCTATGCGCAGGCCTTCTCTAGTTGCAGTGAGTGGGGGCTTCTCTTGTTGCGGAGCACGGGCTCTAGGCGCACAGGCTTCAGTAAGTTGTGGCTCACAGGCTCTAGAGCGCAGGCTCAGCAGTTGTGGCGCATGGGCTTAGTTGCTCCGTGGCATGTGAGATCTTCCCAGACCAGGGCTCGAACCCGTGTCCCCTGCATTGACAGGCAGATTCTTAATCACTGAGCCACCAGGGAAGCCCCCCAACTTTGTTTTTCATTTTCAAGATTGTTTTGGCCACTCTGGGTTCCTTGCAATTCCATAGGAGTTTTAGAATTGGCTTGTCCATTTCTGCAAAAAAAGGAAGTCAGACATTTAATAGGGAATGCATTGAATCTGTGCATAAATTTGGTGATTATTGCTATCTTAACAATATTAAGTCTTCAGTCCATGAACATGGGGTATCTTTTCATTATTTTAATTCTTTCAACAATGTTTTGTAGATTTTAGTGTCTAAGTCTTACACCTCTTGGTTAAATTTATTTTTTTAAGTATTTTATTTCTTTTGATGCCTTAGTAAATAAAATTGTTTTCTTGTTTACATTTTAAGACTGCTCACTGCTAGCATATAGCAATACAACTGCTTTTTATGTTGATCTTGTATCCTACAATTTTGATGACTCTTTTATTAGCTATAATAATTTGTGAATTATTTAGGCTTTTCTGTATATAAGATCATGTCACCTGTGAATATAGGATACATTTTCTGCAGAGAATATGTTGGGATTTTGCTTGGGATTTCATTGAATCTGTAGGTCACTTTGGGTAGTATGGACACCTTAACAGTATCAAGTTTCCGATGCATGAACACAGCCTGCCCTTCCATTATTTGTGTCTTCTTTAATTTGTTTCAGCAGTGTTCTGTAATTTTCAGTGTATGAGTTTTTCACCATCTTGGTTAAGTTATTACTAAGTTTTTGTGTTTTTTTTGTCACAATTGTAAATGAAATTGTTTTCTTAATTTCCTTTCAGATTGTTCATTGTTATTATGTAACTTTTGATTCCCTTTTATAATTATTTCCTTTTGTTGATATTGTCAATTTGGTGAGTCATTCTTATGGTTTCTTTTTATTCATTGGGCATGATTTCATTTAGTTTTTGAACATATTTAGAACAGCTATTTAAAATTTTTGTCTAGTAATTCCAGTGTCTAAGCTTCCTCAGGGAGAGTTCCTCTTCATTTCTTTTTTGGTTTGGTATGGGTCATAGTTTATTGTTTTCTTATTACCTTGTAATTTTCATTGAAAAGTTGACATTTTGAATATTATGATTATGCAAATTTGTAAATCACATTCACCTTCCTCCCCTTGGCTTTTTGTTGCTGCTCGTTGTTGTATGTTTGGTGGCTTTTCTGAACTAATTTTGTAAAGCCTGTGTTCTTTATTATGTTTGGCCACTGAATTCTCTGTTCTGTCGCCTTAGTGATCAGCTGATGATTGGACAGAGATTTCCTTAAATGGCTGGAATTAAAGTAAAATCTCTCAGTTTTCAGATGGGCTTGTGTGTCATTTGGGGGGATATCTTGAGTACTCAGCCAGGCAGTTTACAGCTTTGCCTTAGCCTTCCTGGAGATCAGTCAGAGGGGAGAATTTAGGGCCTTCTCATGTCTTTTCTGAACATGCATACATGGTCTTCTAGATTCCTAGTATTATGTTGGAGCTTTTCAAAACCTTTATTCCTCAAAGCATCTCATTCTTTAGTCTTTCTTCCCAAGCTTTTTGGTTAGTCTGTTGTTTGTCCCAGCTGTCTCCATTGCCCTTAGGCAGCCATGACTAATGTCTTTGCTTGTATATTTGACCAACACCCCTCCTCAGATAGCCATCTCAGCACTGCAAAAGTTCTGAATTAGGCAAAGATGAAGGCAAACACTTTGATCCAAGGAGTCACCAGACAGGTCAGCTGATCACCCACATCTCTTTGTGAATGAAGTCTCTTCTAGTCCTTCTAGTAATGCTCTCTGTATTGGGACTGTGAGCTCTTAAGTCAAGTTCACATCTGAATCCAGAATTGGGTAATGGGACCAATAAGTAAGAGCACCACTGGGGTCTCTGTTTTTACAAAATTCCACCAGTTTTTGTTGATTAAGCATTATCTTAGTTGCTGCAAGCTTCTGTTTATTTTCCAGAATGCCAAAAAAAGTTCATTCTGATAGATTTTGCCAGTGTTTTTATTGATTTTATGGCAGGACAGAGTTTTAGATTTTCTTACTATGCCATTTTTTGTTAACAATATTCTGTTTAGGATTTTAATAAATTGTAACATTGAATATCTACTAATGAGAATCCAAACTAAAATATCAATATCTTAATGCAGTGTGTACATTTTATTATATATATGTATACACACGTGTGTGTGTATATATATATATATATATATATAGCCTACATGATACTCCACACCTTGACACATTTAAATCTGTATCTATTTTTCTTTCTCAATAATTGGAAATAGAACTTGGTATAAGAAACAGGAGAGTTAAATCCTATTTGACCTACTTCATCAGTGCCCTCCCTCCTTGCCAAGACTCAGTGTTGGTGGAGTTAGTTAGCAGTTCCCATTGAGATACAGAGTTTCCATTTAGCTACAGTTACCTTCAGTATTACACATTAATAAATAACAAATATACAGTGCTTCTCTCTTCTCTTTAGGTACTTCCCCAGCATTACTGACTCTCAAATATGGCAGCCTCACATAAGACTAGGAGAATTGTGTGGGAGATGTATATTGACCTAAAATTAAGCGTTTAGCAAAAATATAATTTTTTGCAGCTATACAGGGAGATACTAAAATAGTAAATAGGGATTTTGCTACTTTGAACATTAAGTGTAGTTTGCATATTCTGTGTGTGTTGTGTATGTGTTTAAAGGAATTATTGACTGTTGTTGAAAGTAAAGTTCTAGAATACTGTTTCAACTTGTTTTATTTGAGTAAAGAAGGTTTGGAAACTTGTTCCTATCTTTACTTTAGAAAAGTATACTCTAGATATCAGTAACTAACATTGGTATAGAAATTTATGGTTTATAAGTTTATGATTATAAATTTGGATAGTTTCACCATATTACTGTCTCTTTAAATATCATAAAAAAGATAATCACAAAGGGGAAAAATGTTTAGAAATGTTGAGGATAACCTGAGGTCAAATGTATAGTAGTTGGCCAAATTGGAACTAACTATAAATCATATAGTTTTTTTCAATACCATCCATTTAAGAATAATGTACACAAGCTTGAGTGACAGATGCTTAGTGTGAACCATTTCTGTAACTAACTAAGCAGTTCATGGAGTTGGTTGAGTGTAATTCTGAAGTTTTACCTTAGTATATCATCTCAGGGGGACCATCATTAAAATCATTCCTTAAAGTAATGGTATAACTGGGTTCTCCAATATTTCAAGCCTGTCTCCGAGGAAGGACTTGCCTGAAACCTTTGATGTTTTATAATCAGAGAGCCTTTTTGATCTTGCTTGGTTATACCAATTTTGCATAATATTCCCCAGTCAATAATAATTCTATCATATCAAAATTACTCTGCTTTATCCTTTATGGTCATCAAAGAATATTTGTTTCAGCCAAATTAATTGCCTCTGGTATAAATGCAGCCAAGGGATTAGTTTCTGTGAGAAGTTTAAAAGTTGTTTCATTATCTAAATTTCAAATATCTATTGGGTTAAATTTATTTAAGCCTTTATTTCCAACCTTGGGGGGAGAACAAAAGTCATATCACTATTCAAAATTGCCTTTAATATATCAGAGTTTTGGAGATACCAAAGTATATAAGTCTAGAGAAGTGAAGAGAAAAGAAGTGTGCTTGATTTAAAAGTAAGCTATTGATATTTGAGTTGTACAAGAAATGAAATAACCTCTGTGTGAACCTAAAGAACATTTACTAAGAAGTCAGTGTTCTGAATCTCTATGAGAACAGTAATCAGAAGCAATATTCTGTAAAAAAGCATGTCTGGATGGATGGATGGAGGGGAAAAATGGGTTTCAAGTCAGACCCTTTTGTCTTGGTTTTCTCATCTGTGTTAACTGTTTACAGGGTTATTGTGAGTATTTTCAGGGAATAAGTATGAAAGATTTGAAAAATAAACTGAATCTTGGACATAAAGTGCTTTTATTACTTCCCATTAATAATTTTAATAATTCTTAAGAGAGTGTAGCAATGTGCCACATCAGATATAGATGTTGGGAGGAGACTCCCTAGTTGCCCCTTCTGAAGTTGTTTGTCTGCCATCACAGCAACAATTCCAGCCCTGTCACTAGTCAGGGGAGAGGAAGTCATAATTCTTAGCTTTCCTTCTAATTCAAGTGATATTATAGGCTCAATTGAGACAAAGTAGACTAAAGCCGGAAAAAAAAAAAGGCTTTTGAGTCACATAGCCATATCTCAAGAACAGTGTTGTCAGTAGCTGTGGGATAACTAGAATCTGGATTTAGACAACATCATGATTTCCTTGACATTTGGCTCTTGATTCTCTCTCAGTATTGCTTTCTTCATATTGGTTCTACTCTCATGACCTCATCTAATCCTAATTACCTCCCAAAGGCTCTATCTCTTAATACCATCCCATTGGACGGTAACATATGAATTTTGGAGAATAAAAGCATGCAATCCATAATATTTTGTTCCTGGCTCCCAAAATGTATGTCCTTCTCACATAAAAAATACCATCTCAACAACTCCCAAAGTCTCAACTCATTCCACCATAAGCTCTAAATTCTAAAATCCAAAGTTTCATTTAAATAGCATCTAAATCAGATATGGGTGAGACTCAAGGCGTGCTTCATGCTGAGGCCACTTCCTCCTCAGCTGTGAATCTGTGAAACCAAATATGTAATGTGCTTCCAAAATACAACTGTGAGATGGGCATAGGGTTGGCATTCCCATTCCAAAATCAAGAAGTAGGAAAGAAGAAAGGGGTAACGAGTCCCAAGTACGTCTAAAACATAACAGGGCAAAGAGCATTAAACCTAACGGCTCAAGAACAATCATCTTTGGCCTGATGCTCAGCCTTCCAATCCCATTCAGGGGCAGTATCACCCCCATGACTTTGTGGGATAGTCTTAAGTGGCTTTCTGTAGGGGCCCTGCCCCCACAGCAACTTTCTGCCTGGGCTTTATGGCTCTCTAGGGTTGGGTCATGTGCCCGTGGCTCTCCTAGTCGGGGATTCCAAGCCTGTGGCTCGCCTGACCCCATCCTTTGAAATCTAGATAGAGGTAGCCCATGCCCCCCCATAGCTGTGCTGAATACAGCCCATACTAATTTCTCCGTGATGGCCCAACCTCTGAGGCACTGGGCAGGGGCATCCTGGACTGCCTGGTGACCCCCTCCTTTGAAACCATTCTTCCCCTCATCCCCCACAGGCCCCCTCCACACTGGGCCTGTGATGGGAGAAGCAGCCTTGATGATGTTCGATTCACCTTTGGGGTCATTCTTCAGTTGTCTTAAAGAATAAATCCTGGCTTCTCTTGATATGGCTGATTCATACTAATCTTATCAAAGGGTTGCCTGGCCACATCCTTGGTGTTCTCAGTTTTTTGCAATATGGATAAGCTGAGAATTGTCCAAATCTTTACATTCTGCTTCACTTTTTGCTCAACAATTCCATCTTTAAGTCATTTCTCTCTTCTCATATTTTATTATAAGTAGTCAAGAGAACCCAAGCTGTACCTTCAACTCTTTACTTAGAAATAGTTTCAGCTTGATATCCAATTTCATAAGTTCTACCTTCCACAAAACACTAGAACATAAACACAATGCAGCCAAGGTCTTTGCCACTTTATAACAAGGATTACCAGTTTCCAACAACATGCTTCTCATTTCTGTCCGAAACCACATCAGAATGGCCTTCATCATCTATATTTCTACCAGCCTTCTATTCAGAATTACTTCAGTATCCTCTAAGAAGATTAAATCTTTCTCTACAGCTTTTCTTTCTGAGTTCTTACCAGAATCTCCCTTAATGATTCATTCATGGCAATGTAGGCTTTTTCTAGCATGGACCTCAAAACTTTTTCAGCTTCTACCATTACCAGTTCCAAAGCCACTTCTACATTTTTAGGTATTTGTTACAGCAGCGTATCTATTTCTCGATACTAATTTCTGTTTAGTCAATTTGGGCTACTATATCAAAAATACCATTGACTGGATGGCTAATAAATAACAGAAATTTATTACTCACAGTTATGGAGGCTGGCGGTCTGAGATCAGGGTGTAAGCATGGTCAGGTTCCAGTGAGGGCCCTCTTGTGGGTTGCAGACTGCTGACTTCTCAATGTATCCTCACATGGCAGAGAGCAGAGAAAAACCAAGCTCTCTTGTGACTCTTATAAATTCATTAATCCCATTCATGAGGCCTCTACCCTCATGATCTCCTCTAATCCTATTGCCTCCCAAAGACTCCACCTCCTAGTAGCATCCTGGTTTTTTTTTTTCCTATTGAAATGTATTTGCTTTACAAAATTATATTAATTTCAGATGTACAGCATAGTGATTCAGTACTTTTATAGATAATACCCCATTTAAAGTTATTACCAAATAATGGCTGTATTTCTCTGCTGTACAATATATCCTTGTAGCTTATCTATTTTATCCATAGTAGTTTATATCTCTTAATCCCATACACCTATTTTACCCTTCCCTCCCCCCCCACTGGTAGCCACTAGTTTGTTCTCTGTATCTGTGATCTGTTTCTGTTTTGTTATATGCATTCATATTTTTTTAGATTCCACATATAAGTGATAATATGCACTATTTGCCTTTCTCTGTCTGACTTATTTCACTAAGCATAATACTGTCTAGGTCCATCCATGTTGTTGCAAATGTCAGAATTTCATTCTTTTTTATGGCTGAGTAATATTCCATTGTGTGTGTGTGTGTGTGTGTGTGTGTGTGTGTGTGTGTATATCTTCTATATATAGAATATAAATATGTATATATATATGTCTTCTATATATATAGAAGATATATATATACATATTCTATATTCATTCATCTGTTGATGGACACTTAGGTTGCTTCCATATCTTGGTATAGTAAATAATGCTGCTATGAACGTTGGGGTACAGTATATCTTTTCTTCAGATATATACCCAGTATACAAGGGTTCCCTTTTCTCCACATCCTCACCAGCATTTATTTGTGGTCTTTTTGAGAGTCATTCTGACAGGTGTGAGGTGATTATGTCATTGCGGTTTTGATTTGCACTTCTTTGATGATTAGTAATATTGAGCATCTTTTCATGTGCCTGTTGGCCATTTGTACGTCTTCTTTGGAAAAATGTTCAGGTCTTCACCTATTTTAAAATTGGGGTTATTTTTTGATATGATAAAGTTTCAACATATGAGTTTTGGGGCAATACAAGCACTTAGTCCATAACATATGGATATACCACATTTTGTTTATTCTTTCATCCATTGATAACTACTTGGATTGTTTCTACCCTTTAGTTATTGAGAATAATACTACTATGAACATGGGTGTACAAAACCTTTTCAAGACCCTGCTTTTAATTATTTTGGATATATATACCCAGAAGTAGAATTGCTGGATCATATGGTCATTCTGTTTTTAATTTTTTGGGGAAACCTCCAGACAGTTTTAATAGTAGCTGCACCGACATCAAGCATCCGTGGGGTTGGCGGCCAGCTGGGCCAGAGCTGTGGTCTGGGCTCTAGGACCCCAGCGTGGCCTCGCGAATTACCTTGCCTCGCCGCCACCCTTCTGCCTCGGGCCCAGTCTGAGCCCTGGCACCTTCCAGGCTAGCAACAAGCCGAGGTGGGAATGCAGCCATTTTGTTGAGTGTGACTTAACTTTCTGTGAGGAACTGTGTGGAGTGTGTCACCTCAAGGTGCTCACCTTTTACTCTACCACAAGCTGTGTGGCTGACAGGGTCTTGGCGCTCCGGCCGGTTGTCAGGCCTGAACCTCTGAGGTGGGAGAGCTGAGTTCAGGATATTGGTCCACAAGAGACCTCCCAGCTCCACGTAATATCAAACAGCAAAAGCACTCCCAGAGATCTTCATCTCAACAGTAAGACCCAGCTCCATTCAACAACCAGCAAGCTACCGTGCTGGACACCCTATGTCAAACAACTGGCAAGACAGGGCACAACCCCACCCATTAGCACAGAGGCTGCCTAAAATCATAATAAGGTCACAGACCTCCAAAACACACCAACAGTGCGGCCTTGCCCTCCAGAAAGACAAGACCCAGCCTCATCCACCAGAAAACAGGCACCAGTCCCCTCTACCAGGAAGCCTACACAGCCCACTGAAACAACCTTACCCACTGGGAGCAGACACCAAAAAAAATGGGAACTAGGAACCTGCAGCCTGCGAAAAGGAGACCCCAAACACAGTGAGTTAAGCAAAATGAGAAGACAGAGAAACACACAGCAAATGAAGGAGCAAGGTAAAAACCCACCAGACCAAACAAATGAAGAGGAAATAGGCAGTCTACCCGAAAAAGAATTCAGAGTAATGATAGTAAAGATGATCCAAAATCTTGGAAATAGAATCTTGGAGAAGATACAACAAACGTTTAACAACGTAGAAGTACTAAAGAGCAAAGAAACAATGATGAACAACACAGTAAATGAAATTAAAACTCTCTAGAAGGAATCAATAGCAGAATAACTTAAGCAGAAGAATGGATAAGTGACCTGTAAGATAAAATGGTGGAAATAACTACCGCAGAGCAGAATAAAGAAAAAAGAATGAAAAGAATTGAGGACAGTCTCACAGACCTCTGGGACATTAAATGCACCAACATTCGAATTATAGGGGTCCCAGAAGAAGAAGAGAAAAAAAAAAAGGGACTGAGAAAATATTTGAAGATATTATAGTTGAAAACTTCCCTAATATGGGTAAGGAAATAATCAATCAAGTCCAGGAAGCTCAGAGAGTCCCATACAGGATAAATCCAAGGAGAAACACAAAAAGAAACATATGAATCAAACTGTCAAAAATTAAATACAAAGAAAAACTGTTAAAAGCAGCAAGGGAAAAGCAACAATTAACATACAAGGGAATCCCCATAAGGTTAACAGCTGATCATTCAGCACAAACTCTGCAAGCCAGAAGGGAGTGACAGGACATATTTAAAGTGATGAAAGGGAAAAAAACTTCAACCAAGATTACTCTACCCAGCAAGGATCTCATTCAGATTTGATGGAGAAATTAAAACCTTTACAGACAAGCAAAAGCTAAGAGAATTCAGCACCACCAAACCAGCTCTACAACAAATGCTAAAGAAACTACTCTAGGCAGGAAACACAAGAGAAGGAGAAGACCTACAAAAACAAACCCAAAACAATTAAGAAAATGGTAATAGAAACATGCATATCGATAACTACCTTAAATGTTAATGGATTAAATGCTCCAGCCAAGTGACATAGACTGGCTGAATGGATACAAAAAACAAGACGCATATATATGCTGTCTACAGGAGACCCACTTCAGACCTAGGGACACATACAGATTATAAGTGAGGGGGTGGAAAAAGATACTCAATGCAAATGGAAATCAAAAGAAAGCTGGAGTAGCAATTCTCATATCAGACAAAATAGACTTTAAAATAAAGACGAGACAAAGAAGGACACTACATAATGAGCAAGGGATCGATCCAAGAAGAAGATATAACAATTGTAAATATTTATGCACCCAACATAGGAGCACCTCAATACATAAGGCAAATGCTAACAGGTATAAAAGCGGAAACACAATCCTTGTAGGGGCCTTTACACCCCACTTTCACCAATGGACAGATCATCCAAAATGAAAATAAATAAGGAAACACAAGCTTTAAATGACACATTAAACAAGATGGACTTAAGTGATATTTATAGGACATTCCATCCAAAAACAACAGAATAGACTTTCTCTCAAGTGCTCATGGAACATTCTCCAAGATAGATCATATCTTGGGTCACAAATCAAAGCTTGGAAAATTTACGAAAATTGAAATCATGTAAAGTATCTTTTATGACCACAATGCTATGAGACTACATATCAGTTTCAGGAAAAAATCTGTAAAAAATACAAATGCTTGGAGACTAAACAATACACTACTTAATAACCAGGAGATCACTGAAGAAATCAAAGAGGAAAGCATAAAATACCTAGAAGCAAATGTCAATGAAAACACGACGACCCAAAACCTATGGGATGCAGCAAAAGCAGTTCTAAGAGGGAAGTGTATAGCAATACAATCCTACCTCAAGAAACAAGAAACATCTCAAACAAACAACCTAATCTTACACCTAAAGCAATTAGAGAAAGAAGAATAAAAAATAGCCCAAAGTTAGCAGAAGTAAAGAAAGCATAGAGATCAGATCAGAAATAAATGAAAAAGAAATGAAGAAAACAATAGCAAAGGTCAATAAAACTAAAAGCTGGTTCTTTGAGAAGATAAACAAAATTGGTAAACCATTAGCCAGACTCATCAAGAAAAAAAGGTAGAAGACTCAAATCAGTAGGATTAGAAATGAAAAAGGAGAAGTAACAACTGACACTGAGAAATACAAAGGATCATGAGAGATTACTACAAGCAACTATATGCCAATAAAATGGACAACCTGGAAGAAATGGACAAATTCTTAGAAAACCAAAACCTTCTGAGACTGAACAAGGAAGAAATAGAAAATATAAACAGACGAATCACAAGCACTGAAATTGAGACTGTGATTAAAAATTTTCCAACAAACAAAAGCCCAGGACCAGATGGCTCACAGGAGAACTCTATCGAACATTTAGAGAAGAGCTAACACCCATCCTTCTCAAACTTTTCCAAATTGAAGCAGAGGGGGGAATACTCCCAAACTACTTCTACGAGGCCACCATCGCCCTGATAGTAAAACCAGACATAGATGTCACAAAGAAAGAAAGCTACAGGCCAATATCACTGATGAACATAGATGCAAAAATCCCTAACAAAATACTAGCAAACAGAATCCAACAGCACACTAAAAGGATCATACACCATGATCAAGTGGGGTTTATCTGAGGAATGCAAGGATTCTTCAATATATGCAGATCAATCCATGTGATACACCATATTAACAAATTGAAGGAGAAAAACCATATGATCATCTCAATAGATGCAGAGAAAGCTTTTAACAAAATTCAACACCCATTTATGAAAAAAACCCTCCAGAAAGTAGGCATAGAGGGAGCCTACCTCAACATAATAAAGGCCATATATGACAGACCAACAACCAACATCTTTCTCAATGGTGAAAAACTGAAAACATTTCCTCTAAGATCAGGAACAAGACAAGGTTGTCCACTCTCACCATTATTATTCAACATACTTTTGGAAATTTTAGCCACAGCAGTCAGAGAAGAAAAAGCAATAAAAGGAATACAAATCGGGAAAGAAGTAAAGTTGTCGCTGTGTGCAGATGACATGGTACTATACATAGAGAATCCTAAAGATGCTACCAGAAAACTACTAGAGCTAATCAATGAATTTTATAAAGTAGCAGGATATAAAATTAATTCATGGGAATCTCTTGCATTCCTATACACTAATGTTGAAAAATCTGAAAGAGAAATTAAGGAAACACTCCTATTTACCATTGCAACAAAAAGAATAAAATACCCAGGAATAAACCTACCTAAGGAGACAAAAGACCTGTATGCATAAAACTATAAGACACTGATGAAAGAAATTAAAGATGATACAAACAGTTGGAGAGATATACCATGTTCTTGGATTGGAAGAATCAACATTGTGAAAATGACTATACTACCGAAAGCAATCTACAGATTCAGTGCAATCCCTATCAAACTAGCAATGGCATTTTTTACAGAACTAGAACAAAACATTGCACAATTTGTATGGAAACACAAAAAACTCCGAATAGCCAAAGCGATCTTGAGAAAGAAAAATGGAGCTAGAGGAATCAGACTCCCTGATATCAGACTATACTACAGAGCTACAGTAATCAAGTCACTATGGTACTGGCACAAAAACAGAAATATAGATCAATGGAACAGGATAGAAAGCCCAGAGATAAACCCACGCAAATATGGTCACCTTACTTTTTGATAAAGGAGTCAAGAATATAAAAAATGGAGAAAAGACAGCATCTTCAATAAGTGGTGCTGGGAAAACTGGACAGCTACATGTAAAAGAATGAAATTAGAACACTCCCTAACACCATACACAAAAATAAACTCAAAATGGATTAAAACCTAAATGTAAGGCCAGACACTATATAACTCCTAGAGGAAAACATAGGCAGAACACTCTCTGACGTAAATCACACCAAGATCCTTTTTGACCTACCTTCTAGAGAAATGGAAATAAAAACAAAAATAAACAAATGAGACCTAATGAAACTTAAAAGCTTTTGCACAGCTAAGGAAACCATAAACAAGACAAAAAGAAAACCCTCACAATGGGAGAAAATATTTGCAAATGAAGCAATTGACAAAGTATTAATCTCCAGAATTTACAAGCAGCTCATGCAGCTCAATTAAAAAAAAAAAAAAAAAAAAAAACCCACCCAATCCACAAATGGGCAGAAGACCTAAATAGACATATCTCCAAAGAAGATATACAGATTGCCAACAAACACATGAAAGAATGCTCAACATCACTAATCATTAGAGAAATGCAAATCAAAACTACAATGAGTTATCACCTTACACCGGTCAGAATGGCCATCATCAAAGAATCTACAAACAATAAATGCTGAAGAAGGTGTGGAGAAAAGGGAACCCTCTTGCACTGTTGGTGAGAATATAAATTGATACAGTCACTATGGAGAACAGTATGGAGGTTCCTTAAAAAACTAAAAATAGAGCTACTGTATGACCCAGCAATGCCACTACTGGGCATATATCCTGAGAAAACCATAATTCAAAAAGAGTTGCGGCTCTATTTACAATAGCTAGGACATGGAAGCAACCTAAGTGTCCATCAACAGATGAATGGATAAAGAATATGTGGCATATATATATACAATGGAATATTATTCAGCCATGAAAAGAAATGAAGTTATTTGTAGTGAGATGGATGGACCTAGAGACTGTCATACAGAGTGAAGTAAGTCAGAAAGAGAAAAACAAATACCATATGCTAACACATATATATGGAATGTAAAAGAAAAAATAAATGTTTCTGAAGAACCTAGGGGCAGGACAGGAATAAAGACCCAGACGTAGAGAATGGACTTGAGGACACAGGGAGTAGGAAGGGTAAGCTGGGACGAAGTCAGAGAGTGGCATGGGCTTATATATACTAAGAAATACAAAATAGAAAGCTAAATGGGAAGCAGCCGCATAGCACAGGGAGATCATCTCAGTGCTTTGTGATTACCTAGAGGGGTGGGATAGGGAGAGTGGGTGGGAGACGCAAGAGGGAGGAGATATGGGGATATACGTATATGTGTAGCTGATTCACTTTGTTATAAAACAGAAACTCACACACCGTTGTAAAGCAATTGTGCTCCAATAAAGATGTTAAAAAAGAAAAAAAGTGGCTGCACCATTTTGCATTCCCACCAACAGTGCACAAGAGTTCTAATTTCTCCATATCCTTGCCAACACTTGTTATTTTTTGTTAATTTTTTTGATAGTAGCCATCTTGATGGATATGAGGTTATATCTCATTGTAGAAATATCTCATTCTTAAGCTGTGTCTCCACCTCATTTTCTCCCACTTAAGAATGTGTGTTATAATGTGAATGAATGAGAGTGATTTTGTTATGTCTAATCATGAATCTGTTCTAATTCATTTTTAATCTTTAACGAATTTAATGATTTTTTTATTGTTACTAACAAATAGCATGCAATGTACCTCTATCTCGTATTGTCTGAAAAGAATTACAAGTGGTGACTCTGAATTATAATAATATAATTGTAGTGTGTATAGAAGGCTCAGTTCTTAAATACACTTTTACTTCTTTGCCTGAAAGTGGGGATTCATATTCTCCTCTTTCTATTAGCAGTCCTTCTTTGCTACATGACTTTTTTATTCCATATATATTTTAGCCTGAATTCTTTAGAACTATTTAATGTGAGCAATTGAATCTATATTTCATAATGCTTACTGCCTAGTTTTGGATGTAGACATCAATACCAAATAGTTATTTAATAACAATGGTGATAAATTATATGAAGGGAAAGTGCATGATGCTGTGAGGGCTGTAATGGGGACTGGAACTAAGCAAGAAGTGGGTAGGAAAGACAGGCTTCTCTGAGAATTGACATTTGTGTTAAACTTGAAGTTAAGTGATGTTTAGTTAGATGATATGGTGTGTTGATAGACATGACTGTATGGGTGGATGGGAGTGGATTCCAGGCTAGGTTAGAAAATATTTTTAAAAGTCCTTAAGATGGAAGGACATTTGATTTAGGAATAAAATGTAGGCCCGTTTGAATGAAGCATAAAGAATAAAAGAAAAATGCGTAGGAGCATAGGACAGAGAGATAGGCAAGAGCTAAATCTTGCAGGCTATGCTAGACCGCATTTTCAAAGAATGTTTTTGGGCTTTTTTGATCAAGACTGTGCATAAGTTTATATGAAGTCTTTCAATTTTAAGCAAATAGCAATGATATATAATGTATAAAAACAGTAGCAACCCCCCCCCAGATATGTAGTTGGGCTCCAGGGCAAACTAGATATTTTTGCAATCCAGAAACAGAATAGAAACTCAAGTAGTGATGAAGCTGAAGCTATGAACTTGCTGGTATCTGATACAAGACACTGTCATTGGTGGCACAAGAAATTGGCTCCGGTAGACTAATGGGCACCAAATTCCAAAAAATAGGAAAGCATGTGATAGCAAATTAGCCTATCAAATCAACAATCTTTATGTGAATTTTCCTTCGGGGAACAGAAGAAGGGAATTAGCAAATTCATTCTGATGAGTCTAGTATAATATTGAGATCAAGACTGGGCAATAAAAGTTTAAGAAAAAAGTTATAGAAAATCTCACCTATGAACTTGAATGCAAAAAGTCTCCAAAAAAACTACTATATCAATATTTAAATCAGCAGTACATAAAAAAGATACATCATGACCAAGTGCAGTTGATCTGAGGAAAGCAAGAATGCTTCAGTATTTGAAAAGCTATCAAAATAATATATGATTAATGAACCAAATCTAAAAATCTATATGATTATCTTCATAGAAACAGCAAAAATAAATGTAATTCCATACTGCTTCATAGATTAAAAAATAAAATCTCTTAGCAGATGAAAGGCAAATAAAATATGTGTCCTCTGTTGTTTTTTTGTCTACCATACTCATTCCTAAACCCTTTTTTCTTACCCACTTTTCACTATCAAGATGAAAAAGCCAACTATTCACATTCCTAGTCTCTCTTGTGTAAGGGTGGTCATATGACCCAGTTCTGGACAGTAAGGTGTAAAGAGGATTCTGAGAGGGGATACTAGGGATGACTTTCCTCCCTGATGAAAGAGATGTACAATCTTTTTTTTTTTTTTTCTCACTCTAGCTACCCACTGTTTCTTCCCTATGACCATGGTTGTAAGTGAATGTGATGCTTGAAATTATGCTGTAAGAAAAGGCCAAAGATTCTCATCCCATATACTGATATCAATAAGCTGCTGCCCAAACCTGCAACTACCTACCTTAAAATTTCTTGCTATATGAGATAATTAGCTATCTTTTTTGTAAATAGCAGTGTTAGATATTCTTACTTTCAATCCAAAGTATTTCTAACTGATAAAGAAGGAAACTTCTTTAACTTGAAAAGGGAATTCAAATTCCCCTTTCAAATTCCTATTCAAGTTCTTCAGTGAGTATCATACATATTGAAAAAGGTTAGAAGTCTCCCATTACATTCAGAACTGGAAAAGGATGCCATTTATAACTTTTTTCAGTGTTATACTGCAGATCCTAGTCAGTGCAGTAAGATAGAGACATAACATTAAAACATTAGAAAAGAAAAATACCTAATTTGCCAATGATATTGCTTTCATAGAAGACTGGAAAGCATATGTAGACAAGCTGCAGAATTAGTAATAGAGTTTTGCAAGTTTACTGGATTCAAGATCAACTGAAAAAAGACTATATGGCCACTACCCACCAGTAAAAAGAAATCACATTATATAATAAAGTACTTAGGAATGTATCTAACAGAATTTGGTAGCACTTTTTAAAAGGGAATAATTTCAAAATGGTACTGAAGTGTGTAAGGTGAATAAAAGGAGAAAGTTTTGGAATTGAATCACTCATTATCTTAAAGAGACATTGATTTGCCTCAAATTAATACTAGATTCTATATTTCCTATGCAATGTCTACTCAAACTTTAAAAGGATTTATTGGGTGTCTTAACAGCTCTTCATAAAATTAATGTGAAGTTACAAAGGACCAAGAATAGCTGAGACAATTTTAAAAAAGAAGTGCAAGATAGTTAGACCTTACCGAACTTATTTAACAGCATAATGATTACGATTATATAGTGTAGTAGTTGCTTGAGGTTGGGCAAATAGAAAGATGGGAAATTTTAGGGAAACAGAGCACCTATGTGGAAACGATATGTTCCAGAGGTGTCATTAAACTTATAGGCAGAGAGCAACCAAGTATATAAATCGTTCTGGAGAAATTAGTTTTCCTGGTGAAAACAGTTGAATTCCTATTTCACCCTACATAAACAATTAGGTGGATGAAACAATTAGGTTTATGATCTCAGGTTAAGAAATGAGTTAAGTTACAAAACAGCATAAATCTTAAAGGAAAAGATTAATAACTTGATCATATTAAAGTTAAAAGTTTCTGGTCATCAAGAGACACCATAAAGGACTTCCTTGGTGGCTCAGTGGTTAAGAATCCACCTGCCAATGCAGGGGACACGGGTTCGATCCCTGGTCTGGTAAGATCCCACATGCCGTGGAGCAACTAAGCCCATGTACCACAACTACTGATCCTGCACTCTAGAGCCCATGAGCCACAGCTACGGAGCCCGCATGCCACAACTACTGAAGCATATGTGCCTAGAGCCCATGCTCCACAACAAGAGAAGCCACCACAATGAGAAGGCCGCGCACCACAAGGAAGCGTAGCCCGCACTTACCCCAACTAGAGAAAGCCCACGTGCAGCCAAAAAAGAAAAAAAAAAAAGACACCATAAAAATTAAAATATATCTAAAAATATTTGAAATACATCTAACAAAAGTTGGGATCTAGAATTAAGAAAGGATTCCTACATATAAATAAGAAAAATGTAATAATACAAGTGAATGAATAAAGGAGAGGAAGAGGGGACAGAAGCCTAACCCACACCCATAAACATATCCTCAATCTCACTGATTATTTGGGGAATTCCATTTCACAGCTATCAAGTTTGCAAAATTAAAATCTGGTTTGACAATTCAGTTAGTTGATGAGGATACAGAGCTACACGAACTCTCATTTATGTTGGTGGGAATGCCCACTGATGCTTTGGAGTAGAATTTAGCATGATTCAACAGTGTCAGTGATGGTCATACCCTTCATGCTATTTATACATCCTAGAGAAGATTTTTCTAACTCAGGATTAAAAAAGATGTTCTTGGCAATATTGCTGTCACAGGGAAGACTGAAAATGACTTAACTATCCATTAAGAAGAAAACAGGTAAATGCTATTACTTCACAGTTGAATACTTACTACACATTGCTCAAATGAATGAACTAGAGCTACATAGTTATACCTCAGAAATATAACACTAAGCAGAAAAATCAAGTTTCACAATGGTGTGCAAGTTATACTGTTTTGGTAAAGTTTGAAAGCAGGAACAACCCTTCTGTGTAATGTTTATTCATACATGTACAAGTAGTCATAGATTAAAATGTGCATGGGAATGAGGAGTACCAGATTCAACATAATGTTATATCTGGGGAAAAAGAAGGGAAGAGGATGGGGGAGAAATGCATAGGGGCTTCACCTGTTCAAAATATTTTATTTCTTAAGCTGAGAGTCTGTTACATGGATGTTTATTATACGATTTCTATGTTTTTGTATGCCTTAAATGTTTCACAATAATCTATCCTATCATCCATCTGTCATCTATCTATCATCTACATATCATTTATGTATCTATCATCTGTTTCTTTATCAGTCATCATCTATCTGTCATCTGCCTGTCTGAAGCATGCATGATAAAATGGATACTAGATCTATAAGTATTATGATATTCTTATTACTTTGCTGCTATTTTAAACATGTTATTTACTAAAAGGTTTTATTTGCTACTGTGTGGGTAATAGATCAGGGTAGATAAGAGGGGGTGTGAGATGCCACTGAGTTTTATTGCTGTAGCAGATGGAAGAACATAGCGAATCTGAAGACCACTTAGGAAGTTGAATGGATGTCTGTGAGACTACTTGAAAGTGAAAGTTTAGGGAAAGGCTGGTGCAAGGATGGTTCTAACGTTTCTGTCATGAACCTCCTAGTGGACAATAAAATGACTTCTATTGCTAGAAAATACATGTGGAAAGGGTGACGTTGGTGGTTGGGGCAATGTGATTTTAACATTTTTAACAAATTTTAACAAAGAATTTATGTTTCTTGTAACATTCCTTGATGTGTTGAATATCCTCAAAAGTGTATCCTGAAGCCTTTGTCAGAGTCCAAGAGAAGAAACGTTCTGATGTGGCTTTTGCCTCCTCCTGAAAAGTCCAAGTTAAAAATTTCTGTTTAATGAAGTAAATCCTTCGTATGGCATATTCACAGTTTCTATAGAACTGGCTGGCATGAGGTGGTTTAGGAGAGATCCATTACTTGGTCCCATTTGTGGCCAATATGGGCTTTGGACTATGAAAATGCTGATTGGATTGAAATAGGATTTACAGCTGAGAATCACCTGTTAGGGCAGGGATGCTGCCTAAAAATGCTGGCTGAAGATTGCAGAATGTGCTGATCTATATACTGGAGAAGGCCCTAAAAAGCACAATGTGCAAGACTTTCACTCTTACTAAGAACTCAGGTGAAAAATGTGTGTTATAGGCATTTTTTCACCCAGCATGACTTCCGTGGATGCTGCTGATTGATCAGAACTTGCTGCATATTGCTTTGTGGTCGCTTAATTTCTGTACTAGCTCTGGATGTAGCATCTTTAAAAAAATTGTTATACTTCTTCAGCCATGGTAGGAAGTCACAACAAACAGTTCATTCTCAGCTTCATAATCCAGAGTTATATAAAATTTTGCCATAGTGCTGTTTATTTGTGGCTGATCGAATTCTTGGCAAATAACAGAAACTGATGCTTCTATTTTTATTCCTGATGCTCATTTCTATATTAGGGTATGAAAAGAGCTAATGATAGTATTAAGCATTAATAAAGTGAGCAAGTGAGGTTGCTTAAGAATGAAACTGCTTATGAGATGTCCTAGATTCTACTTTGTGTTAGTTTTATTAGATAGGTGTCACTTTTCCAATGTTGATTTTCATAACCATGTCCTTTATTCTGAACCATGAAAAGTGAGTATATGTTTAAAACTAAAGTAAATACAATATTTAGGTTTTTAGCAGTTTTGTACCATCTATGAAGAAAATAAATAAGCCTGGTAACCTGAGAGTTCATTTCAGTTAAGAGTAAAAATTACTAAGATGTTCTGTTCACTGAACCAAACACAGATTATATTTTTGTTAGCTAGGTTCCAAGAATTCACCAGGGGGAAGCTAGAGAAAAAAACAAAATTAAACAAAACCAAAATCAAATGAGATCTTGATAGTAGAAGAGGGGAAGACTGAAAGGCCTATCTATTCTTTCCTTATAAGAAAGTAAACCTTTTATAAACTTTCTACAAAGAAGTTTTGCAAAATTATAATCAGACATTTCAGGGGCAAGATGGTGTTTCTGATTTGCAGTCTCGGAAATCACAACCAGGATCCAGTTTGCTAAAGGGGAAGCTTCAAGAAGAGTTAATATTAATGTTCCAGGACTTTGATCCTAGGTTATCAAATTCTGGGGGCACCTCGTAGATCATCTGTTTCTATTCTGTTTATTATTGAAGACTCCTGCTTTTATCTTCACCTGAATCTCACACATAATCAGGTACACTCAAGCAGTCTGGAGGTTGCTTATACTTTTGGAAAAAGTACAAATTTACAAAAATAATCATCCCTTGGACCCCTCTCCCTCTCCTTTCTAAAATCACAGATAGTTTCACACCTGCCAGTCTCCCTTGCTTGGTTCCTCTAGAGCAGTTTCTCAACCCTGGCACTTTGGTTCTTTGTTGTAGGGGTCTCATCTATGCACTGTAGTATGTTTAGCAGCATCCCTGGGCTCAATCTACTAGATGCCAGTAGTACTCATCCACACAACTGTGACAAACAAAAATGTCTCTAATTCTTCCCAAATGTCCCCTGGGGGCAAAAATGCTCCCAGTTGAGAACAGCTGTTCTAAAGAGAAGTTTATATGGGTCTCCAAGAAGCAGTGGTGAAAGACTAATTCTGCAGCATCACTGATACTTGGATTGGGTTTTCATGCAGATAGATGTGTCTGGGGGTTATCCTAAAAAAAATCATGAGATGATTGTATCAACTATACTTAAATAAAGTTTTAAAAAGTCATGAGTTGGGAACCTCTTTTTACAGAAGCATTATTCTGCTACACGATATACTTTCTATTTTCTGACTGACAGCAGTTTCAATAAATGGATTGCTTTTCTATGTTAGGTGCTGAAAATACTAGTGTGAATGAAAATCAATTTCTCCTCTAAAGGAATAGGCACTCTAGGGACGTTTGGGAAATCTTTGACAAAAACGAAACTTAATGTAAGTTAGCATTAACTGTGGACCCTATATTAGTAACAAACATTACTACTTTCTTTCATTAATGAAAGACAATTCATGTGTATATATTCATTCCTTTATGTAAGAATCTGCCTGACTCTCCTATTCTTGTATCATTATTAAAGGATGAATAATACCCAGAGAGGTAGTTAACGCCACTTAATTGGCATATGAATGAATGAAATGTTCAATTAAGAGGGCCAAATGCCAGAGATGAATTAGTTTAATGCTTTTTTATGACTTGACATGATGCATTACTGGTGACTAGCATCTATAAAATGGTCTGCTTTATAAGACACAGGGTTAATTACTAAACTTTAGCTTAAACCACTTCATTCTATTGTCACTTTGTTTTATATTTTCTTGTGTTGTTCATTGCTTAAATTAATGAAGAATAGTTCTTATTTTAGCAAACATATTTCCCATCTTAGGATAATCCAAGGCTTTATTGTTCACTGATGCTCTCATTTGATGCCAAGTACCATGTATTTTAATATACCATACAACTACTAGATTGAGATGATTTCTTAATTGGCTCTTTCAGCTTTCCAGCAGCTTGCACCAATTAAGAAGATTCTACTCTGCTTATCAGAAGTGAGCTTGCTGTAGTTGGTGACATTTGTGCTGATCTTAAAAATTATCAGACATAAAATCATTTATTGTCTAATCACGTAAATTGGACAGCTTCTATCTCTGACTGAACTTTCAGGTTTTTGTGAAATAAAGTAATAATAATGAATAGTGATGAAAACCAAGTGGCCTGATGCATGATATAAATCTTTATTGCTCTTATTTGTTCTGTTGGTCATTCCTCCCACTACCTATTTCAGAAAGTCATCTAAAATAGAAACCTGGTACTCTGAATCTTATGGAAAATAGTCCTTTAAAAGAGAAGAGCCTTTCTTTATTTTGATGCATGTATATTTAGAATCCTTTGAATACTCAAATACAAGACTATAGATGGAATCATATTATTTAGAACAGACAGTGATATTACAGGTAATTCAGCACAATGCCTTTATTTTTTCATATAAGGACACTGAAAGTCAGATTGGCTAAGTGACTTGCCCAAGCTCTCTCAGATAGAAAGAGGCAAAGTAGGCATAATACTACAGAATTACTAATTCCTGGTCCAGTGGCATCAGTTTTCTAGCATATGGTTTTTCTATATGAACTTCAGAATTATTTTTTTCTGGTCATATGATTATATGATTTAGAAGTTAAGGAAAAAGTAAGCTAAAATAATATTTTCTCCACAGCCCCAGATTTTGTATATAAGTTTCAAGAGTTCAAATGGTTGGTATTTCATGGCCTCTGACATTTGGAGACTCACTGTGAACATCACAAGAACAGTTAGACACATGCGACTTGTATGTTCCAAATGTTCTTGGATCAGATTCTTATTTCCATAGGTGTACCTTTTGAGATTTATATTAAAAAGATACCTTTAGCATTGTTAATTTACATAAAAATAAAACGTTAAAAAGTGAATTTACATGTTTTTATATACTAAGTAGAGTTTTTTTTTTTTTTTTTACAAGTAGAAACCAAAATGTTCTAGTTGTAATAAAGCGAGTGTTGCAGAATTGAGTACTGTTTTTTTATGATAGATATTCAGTATAATTTCAGGGGATAGAAACTTGCTATAATGAGCATTCATATAGTGAGAAAAGAATTAATGTAATTAATGTAGAGATTATATATATATATGTAGATAGATAGAGATATAGTGGATGTGAGAAGTATCTCATTGTAGTTGGAAGTTGCATTTCCCTAATGACTCATTATATTGAGCATCTTTTCAGGTGCTTTTTAGCCATTTGTGTATCTTCTATTCAAATCCTTTGCCCGTATTTAAACTAGGTTAGTCTACTCCTAGGTATAGACTCAAGAGAAATGAAAACATATGTGCAAAAAAAATTTTGTGGAAGAATGTTCATGTTAACATTATCCATAATAGCCAAAGTTGGACACAATCCAAACGTCTGTCAACTGAAGAATAAGCAAATGTGGTATATCTATACAATCAAAAACTATTTGGCAATAAAAGTGAATTATGTACTGATGTATGCTGTAACACAGATGAACCTGAAAACATACTAAGTGAAAGAAGCCAATCATAAAAAAACATATATCATATAATTACATTTATATGAAATGGCTAGAAAAGAGACAGAAAGTAGGTTAGTGCTTGGCTAGGGCTAGGGAGAGAGAGAAACGGGGAATGACTGCTAATGGGTATATGCTTTCTTTTTGGGTGATGACAGGTTCTAAAACTAGATAGCAGTGGTGGTTGCACAACTCTGAATGTGCTAGAAAACACTGAATGGTAAACTTTAGTTGGGTAAATGTTATGGTATGTGAATTATATCTCAGTAAAGCTTTTGAATAAAGAAAAACATGCTTATAAAAATTACACAGTTTCACTTTCTTGTAGTTTATAAAATAATAAATTTCAAAATAAGGCTTTTAGAATCCTTTCTATAAGTTGATTACCAGCTGGTCAATAAAATAACCACTTGCACTTAAATTGTTAAAAATTAATATCTCCGTATTACAGACAAATGTTTTCACTTCTACTCTCAGTATATAGCACATCATCTATCTAGTTGCCCAAACCAAATACTTCAAAGTAAGCTTTCATTTTCTTTTACCTCCAACCTGTAGGAAAGCACAAAGTTCTATTGACTTCACCTTTTACCTCCTGGGTATCATTTGGCATTCTTCCTTTCCAGTCATGCTGCTTTAGCCTTAGTTGGGAATATTTGGCCTATCCTATTTTTAAAAAAAATTTATTAGAGTAGAGTTGATTTACAATGTTATGTTAGTTTCAGGTGTACAGTAAAGTGAATCAGTTATACATATACATATATCCACTCTTTTTTAGATTCTTTTCTCATATAGGTCATTACAGAGTACTGAGTAAAGTTCCCTGTGCTATACAGTAGGTCCTTATTAGTTATCTATTTTATATATAGTAGGCATATATGTCAATCCCAGTCCCCTGGTAACCATAAGTTTGTTTTCTACATCTGTAACTCTATTCCTGTTTTGTAGATAAGTTCATTTGTACCCTTTTTTTAGATTCCACATGTAAGTGATATCATATGATATCTGTCTTTCTCTGTCTTACTTCACTCAATATGACAGTCTCTACATCCATCTATGTTGCTGCAAATGGCATTATTTTGTTCTTTTTATGGCTGAGTAATATTCCATTGTATATATGCACCACATCTTCATCCTTTCCTCTGTTGATGGACATTTAGGTTGCTTCCATGTCCTGGCTGTTGTAAATAGCGCCGCAGTGAACATTGGGGTGCATGCATCTTTTTGAATTATGGTCTTGTCCAGATATATGCCCAGGAGTGGGATTGCTGGTTCCTTAAAAACAGAGTTACCATATGGCCTACCCTATTTTTATATTGGTTTTTCTATACCTATTGGTTTGTCTATACCTCTGGTACAGATTGTTCTAAAATGCATGTATGATCTCAGTGACATCAGTGTATAATTTCACTTACAGAATAAAGATTAAACTTCTTAGTATGCTCTGGAAAGCTTTTTATATTCTGAATCCTGTCCATTTTCCAGTCCTACTTTCTATCACTCCTACACAGCAAGTTACACTAGAGTTCAATGCACTTGTCATACCATTTCAGACATTTAAAATTTTTCTCTTATAACTTCTTTGATCCATAGGTAATTTAGAAATATGTTGTTTAGTTTCTAAATATTTGGTGATTTTCCAACTACCTTTCTGTTACTGATTTCTAGTTTAATTCCACTGAGGTCTGGAAACATACTTTTTGTTTGTTTGTTTTTATTATTTATTTATTTATTTTTGTGGTATGTGGGCCTCCCACTGTTGTGGCCTCTCCCGCCACAGAGCACAGGCTTCGGACGTGCAGGCCCAGTGGCCACGGCCCACGGGTCCAGCCGCCCCGCAGCATGTGGGATCCTCCCGGACTGGGGGCACGAACCCGCGTCCCCCGCATCGGCAGTCGGACTCCCAACCACTGCACCACCAGGGAAGCCCTGGAAACATACTTTGTAAGGTTTCTATTCTTTAAAATTTGCTGGGATGTCTGCTGTGGCCCAGCATGTGGTCTCTTGGTGAACATACCATGTAAGCTTGAACAGAATGTGTTTTCTGATGTTGGATGGAGTATTCTACAAATGTCAACTAGATCAAATTGATTGATAGTACTATTCAGGTCATGTATATTCTTACTGATTTTCTGCTGGCTTGATCTATCAATAAGTCAGAGACAAGTTGAAGCCTCCAACTATAATGCTGGATTCATCTGTTTATACTTGCAGTTTTCTCAGTTTTTGTTTCATGTATTTTGCTACTCTTTAGTAAGGGGCATTCACGTCTGGGATTGTTATGTCCTCTTGAAATTGGCCCCTTTATCATTATGTAATGCCCCTGATTCCTGCTTAGTCTGAAATTGATATAATCACTGCAGCTTGCTTTTGATTAGTGTTAGCATAGTAAAGATTTCTCTGTATCCCTGTACATTTTACCCATCTGAGTGGTGTATATTTAAGGTGTATTTCTTATGGACTGCACACAGTCAGATCTTGTTTTTTTTTTAATCTACTCTGATAATATCTATCATTTAATTGGTATGTTCAGACCATTTATATATAAAGTGATTGATTTATTGATATAGTTAGATCATTATCTACCATGTGTGTAAATATTCACTGTATTTGTTTTTGTTTCTTTCTCCCCTAGTTTTCTGTCTTTTCTGATTTTGATTGACTATTTAAATGATTCTATTTTATCTCCTCCCTTTAGTGTATCAATTACACTTTTTAAATAGCTAGACTTTATATTTTTAGAGCAGTTTTAGATTTACAGAACAATTGAACAGAAAATACAGTTTTCATATACTCCCTTTTCCCCTGCTCCCATCATTTCTTCTGTTATTAGTATCTTGTATCAGTGTGGTATGTTTTTAACAATTGATTAACAAGTATTGATACATTGCTATTAACTGAAGTCCATTTACATTACATTTCACTCTTTGGTTGCACATTCTGTGAATTTTGACAAATGCAGAATATTATGTATCCACCATTTTAGTATCATACAGAGTAGTTTCACTTCCCTAAAAATTCCCTGTGCTCCACTTATCTCTCCCTCCCTTTTCTCCCTTTCTTACCCATTCCCTTCCCCTGCTACAACTGAACTGGCAACACCAATCTGTTTACTGTCTCTGTAGTTTTGCCTTTTCTGGAATGTTATATTATTGAAATCGTACAGTGTGTAGCCTTTCATACTGGCTCCTTTCACTTAGCAATATGCATGTGAGGTTCCTCCATGTCTTTTTGTGGCTTGATAACATTTCTTTTTAATCTGTGGCTAATATTCCATTGTATGGATGTATCATAGTTTGTTTATCCATTCACTTGTTGAAGGACATCTTGGCTGCTTCTGGTTTTTCACAATTATGAATAAAGCAGCTATAAACATCCACATGCAGGTATCAAGGAGTGTGATTGCTGGATCGTATGGTACGAGTATGTGTAGTGTTGCAAGAAACTACCAAACTGTCTTCCAAAGTGGCTGTACCATTTTGCATTCCCACCAGCAATGAATGAGAGTTCCTATGGCTCCACACCTTGTGAGCATTTGATGTTATTAGGGCTATGGATTTTGGCCATTCTAATAGGTGTGTAGTGCTATATCATTGTATTAATTTTCATTTCTCTAATGACATTTGATGATGAACATATTTTCGTATGCTTAATTGCTATGTCTTCTTTGGTGAGATTTCCATTTAGAACTTTTGCCCAATTTTTAACTGAGTTGTCTGTTTTCCTATTGTTAATTTTTAAGGATCCTTTGAATATTTTGGATACAAGCAAGTCCTCTACCAGATGTGCTTTACAAAGAATTTTTCCCAGCTATGACTTGTGTTTTCATTCTTTTAACAGTGTCCTTTGCAGAGAAGCAGTTTTTAATTTTAACAAACTCCAATTTATCATTTTTTCTCTCATGGATCTTGCCTTCAGTATTATATCTAAAAACTATTGCCAAAACCAAATTCACCTAGTTTTTTTCCTATGTTATTTTCTAATTTTTGTGGGTTTATGCATTACGCTAAGTCTGTGTTACATTTTGAGTTAATTTTTGAGAAAAGTTTAAGGTCAGTGGCTTAATTCTTTTTTTTCCCTGTTTTTTTTTGTCATACAAATATTCAGTTATTCCAGCACCATTTTTTTTAACATTTTTATTGGAGTATAATTGCTTTACATTGTTGTGTTAGTTTCTGCTGTATAACAAAGTGAATCAGCTATACGTATACATATATCCCCATATCCACTCCATCTTGGGTCTCCCTCCCACCCTCCCTATACCACCCCTCTAGGTGGTCTCAGAGCACCGACCTGATCTCCCTGAGCTATGCGGCTGCTTCCCGATAGCTATCTATTTTACTTTTGGCAGTGTATGTATGTCAATGCCACTCTCTCACTTCTTCCCAGTTTACCCTTCCCCCTTCCCGTGTCCTCAAGTCCATTCTCTACTTCTGTGTCTTTATTCCTGTCCTACCCCTAGGTTCTTCAGAATCATTATTTTTTTATATTCCATATATATGTGTTAGCATATGGTATTTGTTTTTCTCTTTCTGACTTAGTTCCCTCTGTATGACACACTCTAAGCCCATCCACCTCACTACAAATAACTCAATTTCGTTTCTTTTTATGGCTGAGTAATATTTCATTGTATATATGTGCCACATCTTCTTTATCCATTCATCTGTCACTGGACACTTAGGCTGCTTCCATGTCCTGGCTATTGTAAATAGTGCGACAGTGAACATTGTGGTACATGACTCTTTTTGAATTATGGTTTTCTCAGGGTATATGCCCAGTAATGGGATTGCTGGGTCATATGGTAGTTCTATTTTTAGTTTTTTAAAGATCCTCCATACTGTTCTCCATAGTGGCTGTATCACTTTACATTCCCACCAACAGTGCAAGAGGGTTCCCTTTTCACCACACCCCCTCCAGAATTTATTGTTTATAGATTTTTTGATGATGGCCATTCTGACTGGTGTGAGGTGATACCTCATTGTAGTTTTGACTTACATTTCTCTAATGATTAGTGATGTTGGGCATCTTTTCATGTGTTCATTGGCAATTTGTATATCTTGTTTGGAGAAATGTCTATTTAGGTCTTTGGCCCATTTTTGGGTTTTGGGTTTGTTTTTGTAGGTCCTTTTCTTCTCTTGTGTTTCCCACTTAGAGAAGTTCCTTTAGCATTTGTTGTAGAGCTGGTTTGGTGTTGCTGAATTCTCTTAGCTTTTGCTTGTCTGTAAAGCTTTTGATTTCTCCATCGAATCTGAATGAGATCCTTGCCGGATAGAGTAATCTTGGTTGTAGGTTCTTCCCTTTCATCACTTTAAGTATATCATGCCACTCCCTTCTGGCTTGTAGAGTTTCTGCTGAGAAATCAGCTGTTAACCTTATGGGAGTTCCCTTGTATGTTATTTGTCATTTTTCCCTTACTGCGTTCAACAATTTTTCTTTGTCTTTAATTTTTGCCAATTTTGATTACTATGTGTCTCGGCGTGTTTCTCCTTGGGTTTATCCTGTATGGGACTGTCTGCACTTCCTGGACTTGGGTGGCTATTTCCTTTCCCATGTTAGGGAAGTTTTCGACTATAATCTCTTCAGATATTTTCTCGGGTCCTTTCTCTCTCTCTTCTCCTTCTGGGACCCCTATAATGTGAATGTTGTTGTGTTTAATGTTGTCCTAGAGGTCTCTTAGGCTGTCTTCATTTCCTTTCATTCTTTTTTCTTTATCCTGTTCTGCAACAGTGAATTCCACCATTCTGTCTTCCACGTCACTTATCCGTTCTTCTGCCTCAGTTATTCTGCTATTGATTCCTTCTAGTGTACTTTTCATTTCAGTTATTGCATTGTTCATCTCTGTTTGTTTGTTCTTTAATTCTTCTAGGTCTTTATTAAACATTTCTTGCATCTTCTTGATCTTTGCCTCCATTCTTTTTCCGAGGTCCTGGATCTTCTTCGCTATCATTATTCTAAATTCTTTTTCTGGAAGGTTGTCTACCTCTACTTCATTTAGTTGTTTTTCTGGGGTTTTATCTTGTTTCTTCAGCTGGTAGATAGACCTCTGCCTTTTCATCTTGTCTGTCTTTCTGTGAATGTGGGTTTTGTTCCACAGGCTGCAGGATTGTAGTTCTTGTTTCTGCTGTCTGCCCTCTGGTGGATGAGGCTATCTAAAAGGCTTGTGCAAGTTTCCTGATGGGAGGAACTGGTGGTTTATAGAGCTGACTGTTTCTCTGGTGGGCAGAGCTCAGTCATCCTTTAATCCGCTTGACTGCTGATGGGTGGGGCTGCATTCCCTCCCTGTTGGTTGTTTGGCCTGAGGCAACCCAACACTGGAGACTACGTGCGCTCTTTGGTGGGGCTAATAGGGGACTCTGGGAGGGCTCACGCCAAGGAGTACTTCCCAGAACTTCTGCTGCCAGTGTCCTTGTCCCCACGGTGAGCCACAGCCACCCCCCGCCTCTGCAGGAGACCCTCCAACACTAGCAGGTAGGTCTGGTTCAGTCTCCCTTGGGGTCACTGCTCCTTCCCCTCGGTCCCGATGCGCACAGTACTTTGTGTGTGCCCTCCAAGAGTGGAGTCTCTGTTTCCCACAGTCCTGTCGAAGTCCTACAGTCAAATCCCACTAGCGTTCAAAGTCTGATTCTCTAGGAATTCCTCCTCCCCTTGCTGGACCCAGGTCGGGAAGCCTGACGTGGGGCTCAAAACCTTCACTCCAGTGGGTGGACTTCTGTGGTATAAGTGTTCTCCAGTCTGTGAGTCACCCACCCAGCAGTTATGGGACTTGATTTTACTGTGATTGCACCCGTCCTACCATCTCATTGTGGCTGCTCCTTTGTCTTTGGATGTGGGGTATCTTTTTTGGTGAGTTCCAGTGTCTTCCTGTCGATGATTGTCCAGCAGCTAGTTGTGATTCTGGTGTTCTCACAAGAGGGAGTGAGAGCATGTCCTTCTACTCTGCCAACTTGGTTCAGGGCTCTTTGGCCCATTTTTGGATTGAGTTGTTTGTTTTTTTTGATATTGAGCTGCATAAGTTGCTTGTGTGATTTGGAGATTAATCCTTTGTCAGTTGCTTCATTTGCAAATAATTTCCCCCATTCTGAGGGTTGTCTTTGTATCTTGTTTATGGTTTCCTTTACTGTGCAAAAGCTTTTAAGTTTCATTAGGTCCCATTTGTTTATTTTTATTTCCATTTCTTTAGGAGGTGGCTCAAAATGGATCTTGCTGTGAATTATGTCATAGAGTGTTCTGCCTATGATTTCCTCTAGGAGTTTTATAGTATCTGGCCTAACATTTAGGTCTTTAATCCATTTTGAGTTTATTTTTGTGTATGGTGTTAGGGAGTGTTCTAATTTCATTCTTTAACATGTAGCTGTCCAGTTTTCCCAGCACCACTTATTGAAGAGGCTGTCTTTTCTCCATTGTACATTCTTGCCTCCTTTATCAAAGATAAGGTGACCATATGTGCGTGGGTTTATCTCTGGGCTTTCTGTCCTGTTCAGTTGATCTATATTACTGTTTTTGTGCCTGTACCATACTGCCTTGATTACTGTAGCTTTGTAGTATAATCTGAAGTCCAGGAGCCTGCTTCCTCCAGCTCCATTTTTCTTTCTCAAGATTGCTTTGGCTATTCGGAGTCTTTTGTGTTTCCATGCAAATTGTGAAAAAAGTTTTTTTTCTAGTTCTGTGAAAAATTCCAGTGGTAGTTAGATAGGGATTGCATTGAGTCTGTAGATTGCTTTGGGTAGTATAGTCATTTTCACAATGTTGATTCTTCCAATGCAGGAACATGATATGTCTCTCCATCTGGTTGTATCATCTTTAATTTCTTCCATCAGTGTCTTATAGTCTTCTGCATACAGGTCTTTTGTCTCCTTAGGTAGGTTTATCCCTAGGTATTTTATTCTTTTTGTTGCAGTGATAAATGGGAGTTAGTCCTTAATTTCTCTTTCAGATTTTTCATCATTAGTGTATAGGAATGCAAGTGATTTCTGTTCATTAATTTTGTATCCTGCTACTTTACCAAATTCATTGATGAGTCTAGTATTTTTCTGGTAGCATCTTTAGGATTCTCTATGTATAATATCATGTCATCTGCAAACGGTGACAGTTTTACTTCTTCGTTTCCGAGTTGGATGCCTTTTATTTCTTTTACTTCTCTGATTGCTGTGCTAAAACTTCCAAAATTATGTTAAATAATAGTGGTGAGAGTGGGCAACCTTGTCTTTTTCCTGATCTTAGTTGAAATGCTTTCAGTTTTTCACCATTGAGAACAATGTTGCCTGTGGGTTTGTCATATATGGCCTTTATTATGTTGAGGTGAGTTCCCTCTATGCCTACTTTCTGGAGAGCTTGTATCATAAATCGGTGTTGAATTCTGTCGAAAACTTTTTTTGCATCTATTGAGATTATCATATGGTCTTTATCCTTCAATTCTTTAATATGGTGTATCACTTTGATTTGTGTATATTGATGAATCCTTGCATTCCTGGGATAAATCACACTTGATCATGGTGTATGATCCTTTTAATGTGCTCTTGGATTCTGTTTGCTAGTATTTTGTTGAGGATCTTTGCATCTATGTTCATCAGTGATATTGACCTGTAGTTTTCTTTCTTTGTGACATCTTTGTCTGGTTTTGGTATCAGGGTGATGGTGGCCTCGTAGAATGAGTTTGGGAGTTTTCCTCCCTCTGCTATATTTTGGAAGAGTTTGAGAAGGATAGGTGTTAGCTCTTCTCTAAATGTTTGGTAGAATTTGCCAGGGAATCCATGTGGTCCTGGGCTTTTGTTTGTTGGAAAATTTTTAATCACAGTTTCAGTTTCAGTGCTGGTGATTGGTCTGTTTATATTTTCTGTTTCTTCCTGGTTCAGTCTTGGAAGGTTGTGCTTTTGTAAGAATCTGTCCATTTCTTCCAGGTTGTCCATTTTATTGGCATATAGTTGCTTGTAGCAGTGTCTCATGATCCTTTTGTATTTCTGCAGTGCCATTTGTTACTTCTTCTTTTTCATTTCTAATTCTGTTGATTTCAGTCTTCTCCCTTTTTTTCTTGATGAGTGTGGCTAATGGTTTATCAATTTTGTTTATCTTCTCAAAGAACCATCTTTTAGTTTTATTGATCTATGCTATCATTTCCTTCATTTCGTTTTCATTTATTTCTGATCTGATCTTTATGATTTCTTTCCTTCTGCTAACTTTGAGGGTTTTTTTCTTCTTTCTCTAATTGCCCTAGGTGTAAGGTTAGGTTGTTTATTTGAGATTTTACTTGTTTCTTTAGGTAGGATTGTATTGCTATAAACTTCCCTCTTAGAACTGCTTTTGTTGCATCCCATAGGATTTGGGCCATGGTGTTTTCATTGTCTTTTGTTTCTAGGTATTTTCTGATTTTCTCTTTGATTTCTGCAGTGATCTCTTGGTTATTTAGGAGTGTATTGTTTAGCTTCCATGTGTTTGTATTTTACTGTTTTTTTTTTTCCCTATAATTGGTATCTAGTCTCATAGCATTCTGGTCAGAAAAGATACTTGATATAATTTCAATTTTCTTAAATCTACCAATGCTAGATTTGTGACCCAAGATATGATCTGTCCTGGAGAATGTTCCATGAGCACTTGAGAAGGAAGTGTATTCTGTTGTTTTTGAATGGAATGTCCTATAAATATCAATTAAGTCCATCTTATTTCATGTGTCATTTAAAGCTTGTGTTCCTTTATTTATTTTCATTTTGGTTGAACTGTCCACTGGTGAAAGTGGGGTGTTAAAGTGCCCTACTATTATTGTGTTACTGTCGATTTCACCTTTTATGTCTGTTAGCATTTGTCTTATGTATTGAGGTGCTCCTATGTTGGGTGCATAAATATTTACAATTGTTATATCTTCTTTTTGGATTGATCCCTAGATCATTTTGTAGTGTCCTTCTTTATCTCTTGTAATAGTCTTTATTTTGAAGTCTATTTTTTCTTATATAAGAATTGCTACTCCAGTTTTCTTTTGATTTCCATTTACATGGAGTATCTTTTTCCATCCCCTCACTTTCAGTGTGCGTTCCTAGGTCTGAAGTGGGTCTCTTGTATGCAGCATATATATGGGTCTTGTTTTTGTATCCATTCAGCCAGTTTATGTCTGTTGGTTGGAGCATTTAATCCATTTACATTTAAGGTAATTATCAATATGTATGTTCCTATTACCACTTTCTTAATTGTTTCTGGTTTGTTATTGTAGGCCTTTTCCTTCGCTTGTGTTTCCTGCCTAGAGAAGTTCCTTTAGCATTTGTTGTAAAGCTGGTTTGGTGGTGCTGAATTCTCCTAGCTTTTGCTCGTCTGTAAAGTTCTTAATTTTTCCGTCGAATCTGAATGCTATCCTTGCTAGTTAGACTAATCTTGGTTGTAGGTTTTTCCCTTTCATCACTTTAAATATGTCCTGCCACTCCCTTCTGGCTTGCAGAGTTTCTGCTGAAAGATCAGCTGTTAACCTTATGGGGATTAGCTTGTATGTTATTTGTTGCTTTTCCTTTGCTGCTTTTAATATATTTTCTTTGTATTTAATTTTGATAATTTGATTAGTATGTGTCTTAACGTGTTCCTCCTTGATTTATCCCATATGGGAGTCTCTGCGCTTCCTGGACTTGACTGACTATTTCCTTACCCATATTAGGGAAGTTTTCAACTATAATATCTTCAAATATTTTCTCAGTCCCTTTCTTTTTCTCTTCTTCTGGTACCCTATAATTCGAATGTTGGTGCGTTTTATGTGTCCCAGAGATCTCTGAGACTGTCCTCCATTCTTTTTTTTTTCTTTATTCTGCTCTGCAGTAGTTATTTCTACTGTTTTATCTTCCAGAGCACTTATCCGTTCTTCTGCCTCAGTTTTTCTGCTATTGATTCCTTCTAGACAATTTTTAAATCCATTTATTGTGTTGTTCATCATTGTTTGTTTGCTCTTTAGTTCTTCTAGGTCCTATTTAAACGTTTCTTATATTTTCTCCATTCTTTTTCCAACATTTTGGATATTCTTTACTATCATTACTCTGAATTCTTTTTCAGGTAGGCTGCCTATTTCCTCTTCATTTGGTCTGGTGGGTTTTTACCTTGCACCTTCATCTGCTGTGTTTTTCTCTGTCTTCTCATTTTGCTTAACTTACTGTGTTTGGGGTCTCCTTTTTGCAAGCTGCAGGTTCTTAGTTCCCGTTGTTTTTGGTGTCTGCCCCCAGTGTGTAAGGTTGGTTTAGTGTATTATTTAGGCTTCCTGGTGGAGGGGACTGGTGCCTGTGTTCTGGTGGATGAGGCTGGATCTTGTCTTTCTGATGGGCAGGGCCACATCTGGTGGTGTGTTTTGGGGTTTCTGTGAACTTACTATGATTTTAGGCAGCCTCTGTGCTAATGGATGGAGTTGTGTCCCTGTCTTGCTAGTTGTTCGGCATGGGGTATCCAGCACTGGAGCTTGCTGGTCGTTGAGTGGAGCTGGGTCTTAGCGTTGAGACGGAGATCTCTGGGAGGGCTCTTGCCAGTTGATATTACGTGGGGTTAGGAGGTCTCTGGTGGTCCAGTGCCTCAGCTCCGCTCTCCCACCTCCAAGGCTCAGGCCTGACACCCAGCCAGAGCACCAAGACCCTGTCAGCCACACAGCTCAGAAGAAAAGGGAGGAAAAAAAAAGAATAAGATAAAATGAAAGTTACTAAATTAAAAAATTTTTAAATATTATTAAAAAATTTAAAAAGTGATTAAAAAAAAGAGCCACCGAACCAATAAACACATCCACCAATTATAACAAGTGCTAAAAAGTAAACTAAGATAAGCATATAAATCAGAAACTAATCAGTCACATATGGCAAACCCCAAGTCTACAGTTGCTACCAAAACCCACTGCCTCAATTTTGGGGTGATTCGTTGTCTATTCAAGTATTCCACAGATTCATTACCTCAAGTTTATTGTTGAGATTTAATCTGCTTCTCCTGAGGCTGCCTGGAGAAATTTCCCTTTCTCTTCTTTGTTAGCACAGCTCCTGAGGTTCAGCTTTGGATTTGGCCCCGTCTCTGCATGTAGGTCGCCCTCTTGCATCTGTTCTTTACCCAGACAGGAGGGGTTTAAAGGGGCGGCTGATTAGGGGGCTCTGGCTCACTCAGGCCAGTGGAAGGGAGGGGTATGGTATGTGGGGCGAGCCTGAGGCTGCAGAGGCCGGCATGACGTTGCAGCAGCCTGAGGCGCACTGTGTGTTCTCCTGGGGAAGTTGTCGCTGGATCACTGTACCCTGGCAGTGGCAGGCTGCACAGGCTCCCAGGAGGGGAGGTTTGGATAGTGACCTGTGCTTCCACACAGGATTCTTGGTGGCTGCGGCAGCCGCCTTAGCGTTTCATGCCCATCTCTGGTGTCCACACTCATAGCTGCGGCTCGCACCCATCTCTGGATCTCGTTTAGGCGGTTCTCTGAATCTCCTCTCCTTGTGCCCCCTGAAACAATGGTCTCTTGCCTCTTAGGAAGGTCCAGACTTTTTCCCGGACTTCCTCCTGGCTAGCTGTAGCACACTAGCCCCCTTCAGACTGTGTTCACGCAGCCAACCCCAGTCCTCTCCCTGAAATCTGACCTCCGAAGCCCGAGCCTCAGCTCCCAGCCCCCACCCACCCCAGCAGCTAAGCAGACAAGCCTCTCAGGCTGGTGAGTGCTGGTTGGCACCAATCCTCTGTGCAGAAATCTCTCTACTTTGCCCTCTGCACGTCTGTTGCTGCGCTCTCCTCCATGGCTCCGAAGCTTCTCCCCAACCACCACCTTCTCCGTCAGTGATGGGGCTTCCTAGTGTGTGGAAACTTTTCCTCCTTCACAGCTCCCTCCCAGGGATGCAGGTCCCATCCCTATTCTTTTGTCTCTGTTTTTCTTTTTTCTTTTGCCCTACCCAGATACATGGGGATTTTCTTGCCTTTTGGGAAGTCTGAGGTCTTCTGCCAGCGTTCAGTAAGTGTTCTTTAGCAGTTGTTCCACATGTAGATGTATTCTTGATGTATTTGTGGGGAGGAAGGTGATCTCCACGTCTTACTCCTCCACCATCTTGAAGGTCCCTCGAGCACCATTTTTTGGAAACACTTATTCTTTCTTTGTTGAATAGCCTGTGCTCCTTTATCAAAGATCAATTGTCTGTATTTATGTGGGTATATTTCTGGCCTCTTTATTCTGTTCCATTGCTCTGTTTGTCTATTTTTTTTGTCGATACCACACTGTTTTGATCAGTGTAGCTTTATAGTAAGTGTTGAAGTCATATAGTGTTCGTCCTCTGACTTTATTCTTCTTCAATATTATATTGGCTAATCTGGGTCTTTTGCCTTTCCGTATAAACTTCAGAATAAGTCACTTGCTGAAATTTGATTTAGATTGCATTGAATTTATAGATTAAGATGGGGAGAAATGATATTTAACAATATTGAGTCTTCCTATCCATGAACATAGAATATCTGAATATCTGTCCATGTAGTTAGATCTTTTTTCTTTGATTTTTTTTATTAGAGTTTTACAGTTTTCCTCATACGTATCTTATACATATTTTGTTAGCTTTATACCCAAGTATTTATTTATTTTTTTGGTACTAATGTATATGATATTTTTTGATGTCAAATTTCAGTTGTTCACTGCCAGTATAAGGGAACACAATTGACTTTTGTATATTAACCTTATATTCTGCAACCTTGCTATAATTGCTTATTAGTTCCAATAATTTTTGTTGTTGTTGATTCTTTGGGATTTTCTACATATAGCCATGTCTTCTGCAAAAAGATAATATTATTTCTTCCTTCCCAGTATACTTTTTTTTGGTCTTAAATCATTGGCCAGGGCTTTCAGCACAATGGGAAGAATAGGAGTGGTGAGAGGGGACTGATCCTAGAATGCAGTTTCTAAATTAACCTTTAGAACCCACCTCAAATATCACTACCTCAATGAAATCTCCTCTAATTTCCTGCCCACCTGTACCCTTAAAGGATTAGTTGTACTTTCATGTGGCTCCCAAAATATCATCCAAAATATTAGAATATATGTACTCTAATACTTACTTTTTTATTAATGTACATGTTTGTATCTTTCATTGTGAGCTGTATATTTAATTCATCTCTGTATTCTAAGTATTTAGAACACATGCCAGTACATATTACACTCTCAGTAAATATTTAATAGATAAATTTATCATTACAAATTACAAAGCTTATTTTTGTATGTCTCTCCATGGTTACAAAACCAGCATATCCATAATTTTTGGTCCGATTAACCATAACCTAATATGGCATGAGGAAGCTTCACTTACCTGGCTATCTGTATTCCTTCCAACTAGAACCTTATAACTATATAGATAGCTGCTTTAGGTTCTGCCAGATATTTGACATGAGGACAACTGAACTTATGTTCTTGTTCTTTCTCCCACTTTAGGTGATAGTCAAAAAGATCAAAAAATTATAAAATGGAAGGTTTGATCACAAGTAGTTTAATAAAAGAAATGAATTTTTTGAAACATGACATTTAATTACAATATAATTTACAAGGAAGCTGCTTAACATCATATGGTTTTATGTAAAGCTCATTTAAAAAATATATATACATCTCTCTTTAAGTGCAGTGCAGCTTCCTGTGGTAAGGACTGTATTTTATCTCACTTTTCTCACCTAAAGCACCAAATAGAGTGACAGGTGGATATTAGGCACTCGAGTCATTTTCATAAGTAGTCATTAATCAGTTAACCTAATGTTCAAAATAAACTGTTTTCTGTCTTTTGAACGGTATCATAAAATTATTACTGTAAGTGCCATCTAACATTTGAAACTCTATTAGACATCTTTATGCAAAGTAAGGCATCCCCTCTGGCCTGCTAATTACTAGCTCTTAATAGAATGTCAGTTTCTGAACCTGTACCTCAGGAACATCATTTGGGAACGTGGAAGCATGACAGGCTTTATAATAAAACACTGTGGGTTTAGTCCCCATATACAGATATTCTACTATATTAAAATTCTCAATTGTTTAACAAATAAAAACAGTGCCTTTAGTGGATCGGCCAAAAGATGACAATTTGAATTATTTATGGATGATTTAGATACTGGGGCAATTTCCTGCTTGAATATTTCATGTAATTGACTGTAAATATGAAAGTAGAATTGTTAGACTGATTTTTGAAACAAATCTGTGCTTTTACATCGTATAACTTCCCTTGGGAATATCATCGAAATGAATGGGTTGGATCGCTACATACAGTGACTGGAAGCTGCAGTTGGATAATGTTTTACATTATTATTATTTTTTTTAATGTTTTCATATCTGCTTCCGTTTATCTCAGTTCCAGTCTCCATCCCTCAGAATGGTCTGTCATTCATCTGTTTCCTGCAAGTTAGTGAGACTGATCACATAGGAAAGATTCATCCATAGTAGAGAGAACTTCATTTGAGGAACATTTATGATTGACTGCAACTTCAGAAACAAGATGACCTCAGTATACCAGTCACAGTGTTATAAAATGTTCTAGCAATGAAAGATCAAAATAATATAAAGGTAAAATAAAAATACCCTGAAGGAGGGAGAAAGCTTATTTGAACATAGGAAAGCAAAAGACTAATTTAGAAGCCTTCAAATCTCCTGGATTCATTTGAGTCACAGTGTTAGGCAATAACTCTAATAATAGTAGCATTCGTTTCAACTGTATCCAGGTGTACTTCCAATCAGTCCTAGTTGTTTCTTAATAATGGCTCAGTCCAAGCCTGCATCCTCTTTCACTTTTTTGAGACAGGCCAGGTAGCTGGCTTTTTGTTTCCTTCTTTTTTCTTTTTTTTTTTTTTTGCTGGGGGGCGGGGGATTGATTTAAATATTTTATTTAAAGAAGTCTTCTGAAGACTATAGTTTATTGGTAAGAAAAATATAAAACATACTTTTTTTTTTAATTTTAAGGAGTTTATTTCAAATGCAAGTAATGAACAGAACTATTTTAAAACTACTTTTGACTACTGGATTTTATTAGTTTGAATGTGACTTTTCCTGGAAATCAGGTTACACTGCATTGTTGAATTTATTTGGGTAAAATATGCAAACACCTCTTCGATACATAAGACATAGTGGGTACTCAACAAATGATACATGTTATAATGGTCATAATTACTTCTGGCTGCCACTTCTTTTTCGTAGGCTAAATTTGATCGCTCTATTTTCAGGCACCCACGTCTTTCTTGCCTCCATTTTTGCCCGCCCCTCTTGGAGAGATACTACTTTTGCAAGGCCCAAACTAACAATCTGGGGCATTGCTGCAAGGCATTAAATTCAGGTATGTCACAAAGGAGTAATTCCATTTTCCCCCTTCTCCATGCATCATTTAAGGCCATAGATCCTGAGGAAACTGCCAAAAATACAAGCAGCACTAGCAATGAGAAAGTTTACAGCCACTGATTTTTGGGACTGCAGAACCACACACATCCTGTTCTCATTGTCATGGGTATATGAATTTACAAGGTCTCTGATCTCATATTCTTCTGTATTCTTTTGAGTGGAGTTTCCCTTTTATTTTTCTATTTTGACCATGATATTTCTAGTCATCTTGGGACCATGTAAGGTAGACTTGAAAATCTCCCAGAGGTAACAATTTTCTCTTATTTACAAATGAACGTTTTAGTAGGAGTTTCTAATTTTATTTTATTTTCACTTTATCACCATATTAAATTATTTTATATAACTATTTATTCTCTCACTTACTTGCTTTTCTCAACTAGAATGTAAGCCCCATGAGGTTTTGAGCTTTATCTGTTTTTTAAAAAATTTTATTTAATATTGGAATATAATTGATTTACAGTGTCGTGTTAGTTTCAGGTGCACAGCAAAATGATTCAGTTATACATATATCTATTCTTCAAATTCTTTTCCCATTTAGCTTATTACGGAATATTGAGTAGAGTTCCCTGTGCTATACATTAGGTCCTTGTTGGTTCTGTTTTAAATATAGCAGGGTGTGTATGTTAATAGCAAAGTCCTACTTTATCCCTACCCAGCACCCTTCCCCTTTGGTAACCATAAGTTTGTTTTCTAATTCTGTGAGTCTGTTTCTGTTTTGTAAATAAGTTCATTTCTATCATTTTTTTTTGATTCCACATACAAGTGATACCATATGATATTTGTCTTTCTCTGTCTTACTTCACTTACTATGATAATCTCTAGGTCCATCCATGTTGTTGCAACTGGCATTATTTCAGTTCTTTTTTATGGCTAAGTAATATTCCATTGTAAAATTGACGACTTCTTTTTATCCGTTCATCTGTCAGTGAACATTTAGGTTGTTTCCATGTCTTGGCTATTGTAAATAGTGATGCAATGAACATTGCAGTGCATGTATCTTTTTGAATTATGGTTTTCTCCAGATATATGCCCAGGAGTGGGATAGTTGGATCATATAGTAGCTCTATTTTAGTTTTTTAAGGAACCTACATACTGTTCTCCATAGTGGCTGTACCAATTTACATTCCTGCCAACAGTGTAGGAGGGTTCCCTCTTCTCCACACCCTCGCCAGCGTTTTTTGTTTGTAGACTTTTTGATGATGGCCATTCTGACTAGTGTGAGGTGCCATCTCATTGCAGTTTTGATTTGCATTTCTCATAATAATTAGTGATGTTGAGCATCTTTTCATGTGCCTCTTGGCTATCTCTATGTCTTCTTTAGAGAAATGTCTATTTAGGTCTTCTGCCCATTTTTTTGTTTGTTTGTTTGTTTGCAATATGCAGGCCTCTCACTGTTGTGGCCTCTCCCATAGCAGAGCACAGGCTCCGGACGCGCAGGCTCAGCGGCCATGGCTCACGGGCCCAGCCGCTCCGTGGCATGTGGGATCTTCCCGGACCGGGGCACGAACCCGTGTCCGCTGCATCAGCAGGTGGACTCTCAACCGCTGCGCCACCAGGGAAGCCCTCTGCCTGTTGTTTGATTGGGCTGTGTGGCTTTTTGATATAGAGCTGCAAGAGCTGTTTGTATATTTTGGAGATTAATCCCTTGTCGGTCCCACCCTTTGCAAATATACTCTCCCATCCTGTGGGCTTTCTTTTCATTTTGTTTATGGTTTCCTTTGCTGTGCAAAAGCTTTTAATTTTCATTGGGTCCCCATTGTTAATTATTTTTTTAATTTTTATTACTCTAGGAAGTGGATCAAAAAAGGTATTGCTGCAATTTACGTCAAGGAGTTCTGCCTATGTTTTCCTCTAAGAGCTTTATAATATCTGGTCTTACATTAAGGTCTTTAATGCATTTTGAGTTTAGTTTTGTATATGATGTTAAAGAATGTTCTAAGTTCTTTTTTTCCACATAGCTGTCCAGTTTTCCCAGCCCCACTTATTGAAAAGACTGTCTTTTCTCCATTGTATATTCTTGCCTCCTTTGTCATAGATTAATTGACCATAGGTGGGTGGGTTTATTTCTGGGCTTTCTGTCCTGTTCCGTTGATTGATATTTCTGTCCTTGTAACAGTACCATACTGTTTTGATTACTGTAGCTTTGTAGTATAGTCTGAAGTCAGGGAGCCTGACTCCTCCAGCTCTGTTTTTCTCTCTCAAGATGGCTTTGGCTGTTTGGGATCTTTTGTGTCTCCATACAAATTTTAAAATTTTTTATTCAATTTCTGTGAAAAATGTCATTGGTAATTTGCTAGGGATTACACTGAATCTGTAGACTGCCTTGGGTAGTATAGTCATTTTAAAAATATTGATTCTTCCAATCCAAGAACGTGGTATATGCTTCCATCTGTTTGTGGCATCTTCGATTTCTTTCATCAGCATCTTAAAGTTTTCAGAGTACAGGTCTTTTGACTCCTTAGGTAAGTTTATTCCTAGGTACTTTATTCTTTTCGATGTGATGGTAAATGGGATTGATTGTTAATTTCTCTTTCTGATCTTTTGTTGTTAGTTTATGGAAATGCAACATATTTCTGTGTGTTAATTTTGTATCCTGCAACTTTACTGAATTCATGGATGAAATCTAGTAGTTTTCTGGTAACATCTTTAGGATTTTCTATGTATAGTATCTTGTCATCTGCAAACGGTGACAGTTTTGCTTCTTCTTTTCCGATTTGGATTCCTTTTATTTCTTTTTCTTCTCTGATTGCCGTGGATAGGACTTCTAAAACTATGTTGATAAAAAGTGGTGAAAGCGGACATCCGTGTCTTGTTCTTGATCTTAGATGAAGTGCTTTCAGTTTTTCACCATTGAGCATGATATTAGCTATAGGTTTGTCATATATGGCCTTTATTATGTTGAGGTGGGTTCCCTCTATGCCTATTCTCTGGAGAGTTTTTATCATAAATGGTGTTGAATTTTGTCAAAAGCTTTTCCTGCCTTTATTGAGATGATCATATGGTTTTTATTCTTTAATTTGTTAATGTGGTGTATCACACTGACTGATTTGCAGCTATTGAAAAATCCTTGCATCCTGGGGATAAATCCCACTTGATCATGGAGTATGATCCTTTTAATGTATTGTTAGATTCTGTTTGCTAGTACTTTGTTGAGGATTTTTGTGCCCATGTTCATCAGTGATATTGGCCTGTGATTTGGTTTTTTTTGTGGTATCTTTGTCTCATTTTGGTATCAGGGTGATGGTGGCCTCATAGAATTAGTTTGGGAGTGTTCTTTCCTCTGCAATTTTTTGCAGTAGTTTCAGAAGTATAGGTGTTAACTTTTCTCTAAATGTTTGATAGAATTCAGCTGTGAAGCCATCTGTTCCTGGACCTTTGTTTGTAGGGAGTTTTTAAATCACAATTTCAATTTCAGTACTTGTGATTGATCTGTTCATATTTTCTATTTCTTCCTGGTTCAGTCTTGGGAGATTGTACGTTTCTGAAAATTTCCCCATTTCTTCTAGGTTGTCCTTTTGTTTTTTAAACAAATTTATTTATTTATTTTTGGCTGCATTTGGTCTTCATTGCTGCACACAGGCTTTCTGTAGTGGTGGTGAGTGGGGGCTACTCTTCATTGTGGTGCGTGGGCTTCTCATTGCAATGGCTTCTCTTGTTGTAGAGCACAGGCTCTAGGCACACAGGCTTCAGTAGTTGTGGCAGATGGGCTCAGTAGTTGTGGCTCACAGGCTCTAGAGCGCAGGCTCAGTAGTTGTGGTGCACGGTCTTTGTTGCTCCATGGCATGTGTGATCCTCCTCGACCAGGGCTCGAACCCATGTCTCCTGCACTGGCAGGCAGATTCTTAACCACTGCACCACCAGGGAAGTCCCTAGGTTGTTCATTTTATTGACATATAGTTGCTTGTAGTAGTCTCTTATGATTCTTTGTATTTCTGTGGTGTGCATTGTAACTTCTCCTTTTTCATTTCTAATTTTATTGATTTGAGCCTTCTCCCTTTTTTTTCTTGATGAATCTGGCTAAAGTTTTATCAACTTTGTTTTATCTTTTCAAAGAATCAGCTTTTAGTTTCATTGATATTTTTTATTGTTTTATTTGTCTCTATTTCATTTATTTCTGCTCTGATCTTTATGATTTCTTTCCTTCTACTAACTTTGGGGTTATTTTTGTTCTTCCTCTAGTTGCTTTAGGGGTAAGGGTAGGTTGTTTATTTTAGATTGTTCTTGTTTCCTGAGGTAAGATTGTATCACTGTGAACTTCCCTCTTAGAACTGCTTTTGCTGTGTTCCATAGGTTTTGGATCGTGTTTTCATTTTCATTTGTCTCTAGGTGTTTTTTTATTTCCTCTTTGATTTCTTCAGTGATCCATTGGTTGTTGGGTAGCATATTGTTTAGCCTCCATGTGTTAATGTTTTGTTTTGTTTTTTTAAATGAAAGCGTCTTTCTTTCTTTATTTTTGGCTGTGTTGGGTCTTTGTTTCTGTGTGAGGGCTTTCTCTAGTTGCGGCGAGCGGGGGCCACTCTTCATCGCGGTGCATGGGCCTCTCACTGTCGCAGCCTCTCTTGTTGTGGAGCACAAGCTCCAGATATGCAGGCTCAGTATTTGTGGCTCACGGGCCTAGTTGCTTCATGGCATTTGGGATCTTCCCAGACAAGGGCTCGAACTGTGTTCCCTGCATTGGCAGGCAGATTCTCAACCGCTGCGCCACCAGGGAAGCCCGTTAATGTTTTTTATAGTTTTTTATTTTTTAGTTGATTTCTAATCTCATAATGTTGTGGTCGGAAAAGATGCTTGATATGATTTCAATTTTCTTAAATTTACTGAGGCTCTCTTTGTGGCCCATCATGTGATCAGTCCTAGAGATTGCTCCATGTGCACTTTAAAAGAATGTGTATTCTGCTGCTTTCAGATGGAATGCTCTATAAATATCAATTAAGTCCTTCTGGCCTAATGTGTCATTTAGCGCCTGTGTTTCCGTATTGATTTTCTGTCTGGATGATCGTCCATTGTTGAAAGTGGGATGTTAAAGTCCCACACTATTACTGTGTTACTGTCGATTTCTCCTTTTATGGTTGTTAGCATTTGCCGTATATTTTGAGATCCTCCTACGCTGGGTGCATATATATTTGTAATTGTTATATCTTCTTTTGGATTTTTCCCTTGATCATTATGTAGTGTCTGTCTTTGTCTCTTGTAACAGTCTTTATTTGAAAGTCTGTTTTGTCTGATATGAATATTACTTCTCCAGTTTTCTTTTGATTTCCATTTGCATGGCATACCTTTTTCCATCCCCTCACTTTCAGTCTATATGTGTCCCTAGAGATGAAGTGGGTCTCTTGTAGACTGTATATATACAGGTATTGTTTTTGTATCCATTCAGCCAGTCTATGTCTTCTGGTTGAAGCATATAATCCATTTACTTTATATTTAAGGTAATTATCGATATGTATGTTCTTATTGCCATTTTGTTAATTGTTTTGGGTTCTTTTTGTAGGTACTTTTTTCTTCCCTTCCTCTTTTGTTCCTTTCTCTTGTGATTTGATGACTGACTTTAGTGTTTTGTTTGGATTGCTTTTTCTTTTTTGTGTGTGTATCTGTTGTAGATTTTTTGTTTGTGGTTACCATGAGGTTTTGATACAGCAGTCTGTATATAAACAAGATTGTTTTAAGTTGCTGGTCTTCTCATTTCAAATGCATTTCCAATATTATGCATTTGTGCTCTCCTCTTCTCATGATTGCTGGTTTTGATATCATACTTGTGTGTGGATGATTTCCTACATTTACTGTACGTTTGTTTGCCTTTACCGGTGAGCTTTCCCATTCGTAATTTTCTTGTTTCTAGTTGTGGCCTTTTCTTTTTCACCTAGAGAAGTTCCTTTAGTATTTGTTGTAAAGCTCGTTTGGTGGTGCTGAATTCTTTTAACTTTTGCTTACCTGTAAAACTTGATTTCTCTGTCGAATCTGAACTAGAGCCTTTCTGGGTAGAGTATTCCTGGTTGTAGGTTTTTCCCTTTCATCAGTTTAAATATATTGTGCCACTCCCTTCTGGCCTGCAGAGTTTTGGCTGAAAAATCAGGTCATAACTTTATGGGGATTCCCTTGTATGTTATTTGTTGCTTTTTTTTTTTTTTTTTTTGCGTTATGCGGCCTCTCACTGTTGTGGCCTCTCCCATTGTGGAGCACAGGCTCCGGACGTGCAGGCTCAGCGGCCATGGCTCACACCCAGCCGCTCCGCGGCATGTGGAATCTTCCTCGACCGGGGCACGAACCCATGTCCCCTGCATTGGCAGGCGGACTCTCAACCACTGCGCCACCAGGGAAGCCCCCTTTGTTGCTTTTAATATTTTTTCTTTGTCTTTAATTTTTGGCAGTTTGATTACTGTGTGTCTCAGGGTGTTACTCCTTGGGTTTATCCTGCCTGGCACTCTGCATTTCCTAGACTTGGGTGACAGTTTTCTTTCCCATGTTAGGGAAGTTTTCAGCTGTTACCTCTTCAAATATTTTCTCATGCTCTTTCTCTCTCTCTTCTTCTGGGACCTCTATAATATGAATGTTGGTGTGCTTAATGTTGTCCCTGAGGTCTCTTAAACTGTCTTCATTTCTTTTCATTCTTTTTTCTTTATTCTGTTCAACACCACTGATTGCCACCATTCTGTCCTCCAGCTCACTTATCTGTTCTTCTGCCTCATTTATTCTGCTATTGATTCCTTCTAGTGTATTTTTTAAATTTCAATTCTTCTCTGTTTGTTTGTTCTTTAGACCTTCTAATTCTTTATTAAACATTTCTTGTATCTTCTCGGTCTGTGCCTTCATTATTTTTCCGAGATCTTGGATTGTCTTTACTATCATTACTCTGAATTCTTTTTCAGGTAGATTTCCTATCTTTACCTCCCTTAGTTGTTCTTCTGGGGTTTTATCTTGTTCCTCCACCTGGAACATATTTCTCTGCCTTCATTTTGTCTAACTTTCTGTGACTGTGTTTTCCATTCCGCAGGCTGCAGGGTTGTAATTCCTTTTTCTTCTGGTGTCTGACCCCTGGTGGATGAGGCTGGTCTGAGAAGTTTGTGCATACTTTCTGGTAGGAGGGACTGGTTCCTGTCCACTGGCGGGTGAAATTGGGTCTTGTTCCTCTGGTGGGCAGGGCCATGTCAAGAGGTGTGTTTACCAGGCAGCTGTTGGCTCACCAGGATTTTAGGCAGCCTGTCTGCTGGTAGCTGGGGCTGTGTTCCCACCCTGTTGATTGTTTGGCCTGAGGTGTCCCAGCACTGGGGCCTATAGGCTGTTGGGTGGGGCCAGGTCTTGGTGAGAAAATGGCAGCCTCCAAGAAGTCTCACACCAATAACTACTCCCCAGAACCACTGCCACCAGTGTCTCTGTCCCCACAGTGAGCCACAGCCACCCCCCAGCTCCTCAGGAGACTCTCCAAGACCAGCACGTAGGTCTGGCCCAGTCTTCTATGAACTCACTGCTTTTTCCTTGGGTTGTGGTGCACATGAGACCCTGTGTGCACCCTCCAAGAGTGGAGCTTCTGCTTCCCCCCCCAGTCCTGTAGATTGCTGGCGATCAAGTCCTAGTGGCTTTCAAAGCCAGATACTCTGGGAGCTCCTCTTCTCAATGCCAGACCCCCAGGCTAGGGAGCCAGACATTTGGCTCAGAACCCTCACTCCTATGGAGAACCTCTGCAATATAAGCATTCTCCAGTTTGTGGGCTGCCCACCCGGCGGGTATCGGGTTTGATTTTATAATGATTGCACCCCTCTTACAATCTCATTGTGGCTTCTTCTTTGTCTTCGGATGTAGAATATCTTTTTTGTAGCTTCCAGTCTTTTTTTTACTATGGTTGTTCATCAGTTAGTTGTGATTTTAGTGTTTTCGTGAGAGGATGTGAGCTCACGTCCTTCTATTCTGCCATCTTGTCTCCGTCAACAAATATTATTTTTAGGGGTTCTCTTTTTTCCAAAGCTTTCCAAAGAATGATGAATTGAAATCTGAGAAAGCCAGTTCTTTAGATTGCTTGTATGAAGTAGATTTTTGGTCAATGACAATAAGGCAGAACAGAGGAAACTCCTTGCCTGATAGCAGTTTTCCAAAGATGAAACATCAAAATAGTGACAAAACTTCTGAAGCCTGTGATTCTGCAGTTTTAGATGCTCATTATATTAACAACAGCCAAATAAAGAGATATGTAGGACGTGGTCCCAAACAAAGGTATCATGGAGTTTGGCAACCTGCACAATGGTGTGCCGAAGTGTTCTGGTTCTCCAACCTGGAAGCTCTAAGCATACATGTTTAAAGATTATTTTGTACTGACATTATAGTAACTAGGTTTATCCATATAATATGATTCATTTTGTAGTGCTACTAGTGGAATTCATTCTGCAGAAATATGTTTTGTCTTCAAATCTTGCCATGTTACCCTAACATCAAAAAGAAAAAAGGATAATAAAAAAGCACAACTTGGAGGTTTCCCTGGTGGCACAGTGGTTGAGAGTCCGCCTGCCGATGCAGGGGACACGGGTTCGTGCCCCAGTCCGGGAAGATCCCACATGCCGCGGAGCGGCTGGGCCCGTGAGCCATGGCCGCTGAGCCTGCGCGTCCGGAGCCTGTGCTCCGCAACAGGAGAGGCCACAACAGTGAGAGGCCCGTGTACCGCAAAAACAACAGCAACAACAAAAAAACACAACTTGGATTAAAGTTTACTGGACCACATCTGATTTATTACAGAGTAAGTTATTTTATTTACCTCTTCAAGGATGTGCTTGAACAACATAGGAAAACAAATCTCTCTCTTTCCATATATATATATATATATATATATATATATATATATAACATTTTTTCATAGTCATATATTTCTTAACTTGGGTTCCAGGACTATCAGGGGGCCTTATAAATTGATCAGCACTTTAATATAATTGTCCTACTTTTTAATCCCATTGTTTGATATTATGTATTTAAAAAATCTTTTCTAAGAAGGGGTTCATAGACTTCTCTAGGCTTCCAAAGAGGTTCATTGCACAAAAAAAGGTTGTTAGCATATATTGGTGGCAAAATTAAAAATTCTTTTTTTTTTTGACTATCATGGGAGCAAGTAATACATTACTTTATTTTCTAAATAGAATCAGCTAAGCAATTGTCTCATTTATCCAGGAGATGGAGCATTATTTTGTATTGTTCTAGCCGAATATTCAAAAGCTCCATCAATAAGAAGCCATAAGCTTTTAGTCACAATACCATTAATGGAATCTTTTCTGGCATTGTTAGTTCTTTCTTAAGTGGGTGATTTCTGGTCAGCCTTTTCTGAAACTAGGCACCACACAAATTTTGTGTTTCTTTTAAATTATTAGTGAACTGATCATAGACATGTATCCCTTATTTTAATGCACAGTTCTGAATCATGAGCAGATATTTCAGAGACAGTTTTTGATAGAAGAACTTACCAGAGTCAGGAATGGATCACATTTAACTTGGATTTAGGGAATAGAAATGAATGTTTCAGTGCAAAATTGCTCCTACTTATCCATCATTTCCACACATTTCTATTAGGTAAAGTCATTTTAGGCCTCTTATAATAGGAAAATCTGTTCTTCTAGGGCTAACTCATTACTTAACATCATCCTTTAATAATATAACAGTTTATCTGATTAGCCCTTCTCTTTTATAAGATTGCTTTTCAAACCATGGGCCATGATTTATTTCTAGGTTATAAGATCAATTTAATGGGTCATGACTAGCATATCTTTTTTATTTATTTATTTTTAAAATAAATTTATTTATTTTTGGCTGCGTTGGGTCTTAGTTGCTGCATGCGGGCTTTCTCTATTTGCAGCGAGTGGGGGCTACTCTTCGTTGCGGTGTGCAGGCTTCTCATTGCAGTGGCTTCTTTTGTTGTGGAGCACAGGCTCTAGTAACTCAGGCTTCAGTAGTTGTGGCACGTGGACTCAGTAGTTGTGGCTCACGGTCTCTAGAGCACAGGCTCAGTAGTTGTGGCGCACAGGCTTAGTTGCTCCACGGCATGTGGGAATCTTCCTGGACCAGGGCTCAAACTTGTTTCCCCTGCGTTGGCAGGCAGCTTCTTAACCACTGCGCCACCAGGGAAGTCCAGCATTTCTTTTTAAATAGAGTACACTAGACCATGTCAATTTCATAATATGAATTAAAGGTAAATATTGTTTTGTGAGAAGTTGTTTTGTGTTTGTGTATGTGTGTGTGTGCATGCGCATGCACACGAGAGAGAGAGAAAGAGAGAGAGATTTATATGTATCTATGCGTATTGCGTTGAAATACAGGCTTTTTTTTGAAATGTCATATAAATTAGAATGGAGTCAAGAAAATTTGGAAGCAAACAGAGAACTTATGGAATGGGAACGTAGGGACATTAGCAGTTAAAGATTGGCCAAAAAAGTATTGAGAATTAATAACAATAGTAATAAGTATTATTATTATTCCTGATGTTTCTTGAGCATTTGCCAGGCACTGCTATGAGAAATTTCCATAACTCACTTAGTGTTCCCAATGATGCTTTAAGTTATGTAGGTAGTATTACTATTTCCATTTTCCTGTTGAGAAACCAAAGATACAGATATGCTTAATGAGTTGATCGATGTTGTTTAGCTTAGTGAGTGGCAAACATGGGATTCAAACACAGGCTCTCTCCAGCTATGAAGCTTATGCTTTTAAACACTACAGTAGATTACTTCCCAGGTTAAATGCAGTTGAAACATAAAGAAAAATAAGAATTGCCTGCTTCAAATTTATTTTTAGAGAGGTCTGCATACAACAGTATCCTCCTCTAAAATAAGTTTCAGACAATGGGCAGACATACAAGATCAGGGTATTCAGTACCTAACCCATTCAATATTGTAAATGAGTGTTTTGCAGAAGCCTTTAAAACTGTCTACAGGTTAATGAGCTTGATACAATAGACTTGTAGGCTTATAAAAGAACTGTACTGGCTGACTAGAGAGCCATAAATTTAGCTCCTCTCAAGTTGATGTGTTGTACAACTCGGATTTCCCAATGTCTTGAATTTTAAAATGACCATAAGATTTAGGGACATTTACTAAAATGCTTTTAACTTTCTTCACAAAGGCCCCAAGCTCATTAGAAATACAAACAAAACTAAACTCTCAGACTTCATGCAGCTGCTGCTGAAGCAACCTGAAATGAAGAGGAAGTGATTAATTTTATATTTTCCTTAATATATACACAGTACACATTATGCTTCTATCAACTTTAATGCATTTATCCCTCGGGGATCACTAACAAGCAGCCAAGGTAAGGCAAGGTGAAGTGGCCGGAAGGTTTCAGAGCCGATTTCTTCAGCCTCCTGGGAGCTGATCTTGTCCATCTCTCTGACATGTGCTCTCTGCATATCAGAAAATGCTGTTGATCACATCAAAGCGTTCATGAATTCAGTGATTTTTTTTTTTTTCCTTCACCAAATGTTCTTTCCTTTTCAGATCTTTGTCAGTGGTGTCACAGCTGAGTGAGCCATTCCTGGCTTCCTGAATTTCCCTTGAGGGCTAAACTGTCAATATCTATGTTCATCATGGAAACCTTCAACTTAAGAAAAATAATTTGATTTTAATCGGGATTTTATATGTAAAATGAAGCCTCTTTAGATCTCTTAGTTTCCTGAATTTTTCCCCTTATGATTTTAGTCCATTTAATTTTTCTAGGAGGATTGTAAATACCCCCCCACAATGAAATTTTTCTTTTGTTTTTACTTCCTTCCCTTCCCTTTCTCTTCACTCCTGTTCTTTCTTTCCAGCCTTCCTTCCTACTTCCTCATTCTTATTTTTTAAATCATTTCTTTCTTTCAGCATTTATTGAAATAACTGCTATGTGCCAGACATCATGGGTGTAGTGATGGATGCAAATGTCCTTGCCTATGAGGGACTCACATTGACCACTTGACCTTCATTCTTAATCATGAAATAAGCAGCTTCCTTCATTCATTGCTTTTTCCAAGATCACCTCTCTTCACCCTGTGTTTCCTGTCCTCTCCACGTGCTTAGATGATTTATACCAAAGGGCTGGGTGTGCCTGGTTGGGTTTATCCTGCTTCACATGCCTGGAAATGACAGTTAGCTCTGTTATGACTTTGATTTGGCTTCAGAGGAATGAAAATGGAACTAGGTTTAATGGAAGATACAATGAAGAAGGAAGGAAGGGGCTTTAATTCAGTCCTGCAGGATGATGCTAGGGAGGCAAAATATCTACTCACTAACTTAGTGGGGTCCCTCATTGGCTGCCCAATTGCTTGAGATCATAAGTGTCCTGGTAGGAGTAAAAACTTTGGGTGTGTATTTTTAAAATCTATTGAATACATATAACTGGTTATATTGCCCTTTTATCATGCTTCACCCCAGTTCATTCTCAACATAGTCATTAAAGGCACCTTTTTAACATACAAATCTGATTATATTGCTCCGCTACTTAAAACCTTCTTGTGGCAGCCGTTTGCCTAAAGGTGGAAGGCAGAAGTTTACCAGCTCTGTATGTTAGGCCACTTACATTGTGACCCTGCAACCTCTCCATGCTCATCTCCCCTGGTTTTTCACCACATGCACTCTGTTCAGAATATATGGATTTGCTTATAATTCCCTGAAGGTTCCATGTGATTTCATACTTTTATGCCTCCACATACCTGTTTTCTCTGTCTGGAATTACTTCTTTCCCCTCCACTATTTATCTACCTGAGAAAGCCAATCAAGTCATCAAAATCACGGCCTGGCATTCTCTCCTCCTGAGATCTTCCTTGAATATCCAAACTAGAATTAATCACTGACTTTTCTGTACTTCTTCTATATCTGGTACTTATTTTTTATTATTGCACTTCTCATTTTGCTGCTTAATCACTTGTGTGTACTTTTGCTTCCCTATTACACTGAGCTCCTTGAGTGAGAGTTTGTGTTTCTAATGTTTCTATTTCCAGCTGCCTTATCAAATACTTGAACCATCATAGGTAACGAATAAATATGTGTAGTTTTGTAATTAATTGATATGGATTTGTATATTCTGTTTACATTTTTCTTTTTTTTCTATAACAGTCTTTATTTTCCAAGGAAACTTAATAATGAGTTTAATAAATGCTCACATACCATGTTAAGTTACTTGCATCCCCTAGGACCCCAAATTGGATTTCAATATACTCTTCCTTACTGGTAGCCTAACGTACAATTAGTGTTCTGACTTAACATGTTAAGTGAAGCTGAAGTGAATTCTAATTAGATCAATGAGCTAATAGTCTACTCTTCATAGAATATCCCCATCTTTCAGCCATTCTTCAGTATTTATCAAGCTAAGAGATTTAGTTAATGATGAAAGTTAATGGTCAATACACTTCTTTATGTTTTTTATTACTATCTTTGGTAACACAAAAGGTGTTTTTCTATGTACAATCTCATTTAATTTTCAAAACTACTCTGTGGGTAAAATATGGCAAATTTCACTTACAGAATCTCTAGGATATTCTGCAACATGCAGGACAAGGTTGCAATATGCCATCCAGTTGAGACCTGGGGAATGCTGGCTTATCAGTTAGATAGTCCTTCACATGGTGACATTTGTAACCTGGGAGAATTCCCTGTATTTTAGGCTTTGGATTTTCAGGCTTTGGGCTCAGAATACTGATGTTCTGATAAATGAAGAGGAAGATCAGACTCTCATGGGCAGTCTCACATATATAAATCTTTCAGATTCTGATTATTGAAACCAGAAGGATTTTTCTTAATTTAAAATTAGAATAAGTCATCACCAGGATAAGATACTGATATCCACTAGTTGTGGACTTTCTTTGTGTAGACAAAGCTACATGAGTTTCAAAATTATAAACTGAAGTTAGCTTTAAAAACATTAATGATTCCAGACAAGGAGTGTGTAAATGCTTGCATCACCCATTTCTCCACAGATGAAGCTGCTGTTAGGACAAGAGAGGTCACATCCCTGAACATTCAGCTATACGGTCACTCTAATGTTGATTTCTTCTGTGCCAGTCTTTCTTTTTTTTAGTTTTCAAGGCTGATTTTTTTTTTTTTAATTTCACATTCTCTGTATCAGTCAGGGTCCAGCCAGGATTTTAAAACTATGTATTTTAATGGAAGGTTATTTAAAATAATCAATAACACAGGTGATCACAGAATGGAGAACCCAAATTAAGTGTCACAGATATTAGCACTAGGAGGAAGTAGCTACCATTCCTAGGGCTAGGAGGCTACCTGTTTCCCAATTGAGATGTGAGATTCATCCTGAGAGCCCAAAGCTCAGTTGGAATGAGGTTTTGCTTATGGGAGCTGAGTCACAAAAGGTGGGACTGTCTATCAAGGAGCCATGGAAACGGTATAGTCACTGCAGAAAGATACTACAGGAGGCAAAAGAGAGAGTGGAAGAGATACTTTGACTTCCTTCCTTGCACCTTCTTGTCTTCCTCCAGTGCTTTACAACGCCTGGAACTACTTGGAAGCCAGACAGCAAGGGTGGAACTGATGACAAAATGACTTTGGCCAGCAAGTCTTCTTTCTTCGGACTTGGTCAAACATTAAATTAATCCTTTAGCAGGCAATTTGCATAATTGACTCAATTTGGGATTCTGCATTCTTTGAAAATTTGGTCAGACTGATATATCTATCACATTTTAGGGCCTCTATCAAAGAATACTTTTTTAACAGACGTATAGTTGATTTACAGTATTAGTTTCAGGTATACAACATAATGATTCAAACATTTTATAGATTATACTCCATTTAAAGTTATTATAAAATATTGGCTATGTTCCCTGTGCTGAACAATATATCCTTGTACCTTATTTATTTTACACATAGTAGTTCGTACCTCTCAATTCCATACCCTTTTCTTGCCCTTCCTCCTTTCCCTCTCCCCATTTGTAGCCACTAGTTTGTTCTCTATATCCATGAGTCTGTTTCTGTTTTGTTACATTCATTTGTTTTATTTTTTAATTCCCCATATAAGTGATAATACACAGTATTTATCTTTTTCTGTCTGACTTATTTCACTAAGCATAATACCCTCCAAGTCCATTTATGTTGTTGCGAATGGCAAAATTTCATTCTTTTTTATAGCTGAGTAATATTCCATTATATATATACATATATACATATACCACCTCTTCTTTATCCATTCATCTGTTGATGGACACTTAGCTTGCTTCCATGTCTTGGCTACTGTAAATAATGCTGCCATGAATATCATTGGGGTGCATGTATCTTTTTGAATTAGTGTTTTTGTTGTCTTCAGATATATACCCAGGAGTGGGATTCCTAGGTCATATGGTAGTTCTATTATTAGTTTTTTGAGGAACTTCCATACTGTTTTCCATAGTGGCAGTACCAATTTGCATTCCTAGTAACAGTATACTAGGGTTCCTTTTTCTCCACATCCTTGCCAAAGTCTATTATTTATGGTCTTTTTGATGATAGCTATTCTGACAGGTGTGAGGTGACATCTCATTGTGGTTTTGATTTGGATTTCTCTGACGATTAGTGATGTTGAACATCTTTTCATGTGCTTGTTTACCATCTCTATATCTTCTTTTGAAAAATGCCTGTTCAGGTCTTCTGCCCTTTTTTTTTTTTTTTTTTGTGGTACACGGGCCTCTCACTGTTGCGGCCTCTCCCGTTGCGGAGCACAGGCTCCGGACGCGCAGGCTCAGCGGCCATGGCTCACGGGCCCAGCCGCTCTGCGGCATGTGGGATCTTCCCGGACCGGGGCACGAACCCGTGTCCCCTGCATCGGCAGGCGGATTCTCAACCACCGCGCCACCAGGGAAGCCCTTCTGCCCATTTTTTAATCAGGTTGTTTGTTGTTTTGATACTGAGTTGTATGAACTATTTGCTTATTTTGAATATTAACTCCTTTTCCATTATATCACTTGCAAATATTTTCTACCATTCAGTAAGGTCGTCTTTTTTGTTGTTGATGATTTCCTTTGCTGTGCAAAACCTTTTAAGTTTAATTAGGCCCAATTTGTTAATTTTTGCTTTTGTTTTCTTTGCCTTAGGAGACAGATCCAAAAAATATTGCTATGATTTATGTCAAAGAATATTTTCCTATGTTTTTTCTAGGAGTTTTATGATTTCTAGTCTTACATTTAGGTCTTTAATCTATTTTGAGTTTATTTTTGTATATGTTGTGAGGAAATTTTCTAATTTCATTCTTTTACATGATGCTGTTCAATCTTCCCAGTACCACTTATTAAAGAGACGTGTTTTCCCCATTGTATATTCTTGCCTCCTTTGTAGTAGATTAATTGGCCATAAGTGTGTGTGGGCTTATTTCTGGGCTCTCTGTTCTGTTTCATTGATCTATGTGTCTGTTTTTGTACCAGTACCATATAGTTTTGATTATTGTAGCTTTGCAGTATAGTCTGAAGTCAGGGCTTGTGATACGTCCAGTTTTGTTCTTTTTTGTCAAGATTGCTTTGGCTATTTGGGGTCTTTGAGGATGCCATATAAATTTTAGGATTATTTGTTCTAGTTCTGTGAAAAATGTCATTGGTATTTTGATAGGGATTGCATTATATCTGTAGATTGCTTTGTGAAGTATGGACATTTTAACAGTATTAATTTTTCCAATCCATAAACCTGGGATATCTTTCTATTTCTTTGTATCCTCTTCAGTTACCTTTGTCAGAGTTTTATAGTTTTCAGTGTATAGGTCTTTCACCTCCTTGGTAGCATTTATTCCTAGCTATTTTATTCTTCTTGACGCAATTTTGAACATGATTATCTTCTTGCTTTCTCTTTCTAATGGTTCATTATTAGTGTATAGAAAAACAACATATTTCTGTGTATTAATCTTGTATCTTGCAACTTTATTGAATTCATTTATTCTAATGGTTTTTTGGTGGAGACTTCTATATACAGTATCATGTTATCCACAAATAATGACAGTTTTACCTCTTCCTTTCCAATTTAAATGCTAAGAAATTTTAAAGGCAATATACATAAGATTATGAGATTTAAAATACTGTTTCCTTCCTAGGAGTACATGTTCCCCAAACCTGAAGTACTTTTTTTTTTTTTTTTCCTGGAGTCTGTGCATAAGTTTAGATCCAAGAAAGGACCATGCTTCTGGAATCGAGATTCTGTTATTCTGGTAGTGATAATGGATTCTGACACCTTTATTCAGGATTCTGACACCTTTATTCAAGTTCTAAGGAGGTATCAGAAGATATTAGTGGGAGGGCTGTTCAACAGTTATTGTATATCCATCCAGTCTGGCCAACTTCCCTGGCAGAGATAAGTGTTCCAGCTGTGTGGATGATAGCCTCAGTCTTCATGGATTAAAGGTGTACATTAAAGTTAATTTTTTAACAGAGCTACTGAATTCAAGGATGGAGTAGGGAGCTAACTGTATATCAGGATTTCAGGGGAATCAAAAAGCATCCCAATGCCCTAACAATGGGCACTGTCCCACTGCTGATGACTTTAACTGACATGCTTAGACATTTATTTCTTTGACAATATTTTCTTCACTGATAGAATGAAAAAAAAATCCATATAATATTATAATCATGATTTTCTAATATTCTTTAGAGAGAAGGCAAAAGGATAGCTCATGTATACCATATTTTTGAGGAAGAAAATCAGTGTGCCTCTTCTGACACTTCAGCATTATGCTTTGTGGAAAAAGGGATAGAATATTTAATATTAGAAATATCTATGAAATCCTGTGTGTATACAATCACTTTGCTTATAAGAGATGGGCAACATGACTTTGAAGATTACATGCTTGAGGTTGTGGATAGAGAGAGGGAAGGAGTACAGACCTTAGAACAAGGCAGAAGTGTGGTCTCCTTTTTATCTACGAGATTGAGAGCTTTTACCGGAACGTAAATGTAGTAGGTCAATAAGCACACCACTTAGTTCAGCAGTTTTACATGTAGCAAGACTTTCTCTGTGAAGGAAGCAGCATAAGACTCTCAGTTGAGTGCAAGCTCTTAGCTCATGGTGGACATCATTTTGAGTAGCGTCATTTCAAGCAAAGGGAGAGAGCCAGGAAAAAGGGATATCTTGGGAGCCAAGGGAAAATACAGCCTGTTTCACTTTTGTTGAGTTCTAATTGAGTGGGTTTCTTTATCCAGATTGTTAGAACTACCATCTGTAACCTTCATTTATTGGTTCTTATTCTGTCCTTCAGTTGTGGGACTTCCCTAAGTCTCCCTCACCCCCGCAATTCCTTTAATAATTCTCCATAATGCTTGGTTTTCAGACCCTTCATCATCACCTTCACCGTTGTTAGAATGTACCACATTTTATCCAGGCTGAACGCAAAATGGTGAACTCATGCCTGTTCTAGACACATACTAACTGGAGCAGAGAGTGTGGGAACTATTTTGTCCTGGACACTGTGCCACCTCACCACAGCCCGTGATTTCATGTTTGCTCATGGATATGTCTCAATTCTTAATAACATTAAGTGTACTGTTAACTGAAACCCCATGCCTTTATACTTTCTTCACATGAACTGGAGTTAACTTATATTTCCATCATCTGGTACTTGTGAAGCTGATTTTTTAAACCTACTTGCCTGATACTTCATTCGTCATTACTGACGAATGGCTTAATTTTGTCTGTTCTTCTGATCAGAAGAGCAAGATTTATTGGCCGTTCTGAGGTGCTAGTGTAGAGAGTAAATTGTTTCAAGGTGCTATCAAGGCATTTAAACAAAACATTTGGAATTATGTTACAAATACCTTATCTACTCATTCAATGCTGTAATGGGATTTATGTGATTGAAAAACTCTTGCTGAGGGACTAAAAGCTTAGACTTTTTCATTAAAAATCAGCTGCATATGTGAGCATTTATTCATTTACCCTTGTTTATAAACATCACCTAATAATTGTGGAAATTATTGTTTGCAAAAGAAGTTTCTGCATATTTTTGGAAAACGTTATTTGGCTTTACTAAAATCCCAGTTTTCTTTTATATAAAATACAAATTAAAATATACACTTTATGGGAATGTTTTGAAGATAAAATAATCTGTGATTAATAGTAATTTCAGTACACAAATTCCCATTTGCAATAAATATTTCCTATAATTAAATTTAATTTGAAATCTGAGTCACCATTCATTGTACTAGTGAGAAAGGCAACATTTAGTCATTCTTGAGGTTTGTACAAATTAAAGAAGAGGTGGGATTTTAACATGAATTTGAAGTGGGGGCAGAACTCTACCTGGAATGATTGGACGAATTCGGGAGTGGCAGTTTAGACAATTCAAAGGGAGGGAGAGCAGGCAAAAAAGGTGTTAGGTAGGAGAAGCCAAACTGGGTTTGAAACCAGAACTCAGTCTAGTGTGCTTGTAATAGCAACTATGCATTGGAAGAAATAAGGGAGAAAAGTACAATGGGAGTGGAATTACTTTCACAACTGTTTACCCAGACTGCGCTAGGCTAAGTAGATAGGTTTGAGTTCCTCTGCAATTAAATGCTTTGGGGCCATTAAATTCTTCTGAGGAAGAAAGTGACATGGTTACCTTCATGCTTTTAATGGAACATAAAGATAACTGGAACAAGTGTGGTCATATTTGGAAAGGAAGTGCTTGAAGTTAGGAAACCCCATTAGGACATATTACAGTGGTCCAGGCAAGTGATTCAGAAGGCCCAGACTAGAGGAGTGATGGAGAGAACACGAAGGAGGGAACATGGCATTGGGTTCTTTCTGACAAGGAAGCACTCTTAATAGAAATACTTGTCTTCATCATTAGAGTCTATTCCTTCTTCCACTTCAATAAACCATTGATTAGATAGTCAGAGTCATGCATTTTCTACCTCCTACCAATTCTTGTCCCTAGCCTGGGACAGCAAGTTGTTTCTTAGTGAGTATAGCTACCAGGGAAAATTGACTTACAATCAGTGTGAAGTGGGAATTAGCAAAATAAGTTCTACTTAGAATAAAGTTATATTTGGAATATAGAAGTTATTTTTATGATCATTTTATGCCTTTATAATTTAAAAATCAGTAGCTAGATAAGGTTAAATAAGTATAAATGGCATTTATATTTGTTATAGTTGAAGGTAACTAAATAATATGATTGATTCTTATTAAGCTCTAAGACAAATTGAATATGGGTTAAATAATAAGGGTATAAGTTATGTCCTTTGGCTACTGGTATTAAAATTGATAGAAACCAGAAGAATATAAATATAATATGCCATTAATTGCTGTTTATAGATTTTTTGTCATATCTAAAATTTTAAAAAAGCGTAAGACCTTTAATGTGCAATGTGCTTTGTAGCTCACAAATCACATTCTTGGATAGTCTCATTTAATCCTCAGTACAGTTCTGCCAGGAAGGCATTTATTATTTTCCCAAACAGAGACTCTGAAGAAGTCAAATGAATTTTACAACTTTTTATCGAGCTGGCCAGTAAAAAATGAGAACTTGACACTGTGATTTTGTGTGAGTGATTCTGTATGTTTTGAATGCTACACCATGCTACCTAAGTTATTAGTCAGGATACACTAAATTTCAGTAACTCAGAACAAACTATCTATCTATCTATCTATCTTTCTTACACTTGTCCATCAAGTGCTAGCTTCAGGCTCTGCTCTGTGCTTTCTTCAGTCCAGAACACGAAGCCAACAGAGGACATCCAATCTGGTAGTGGCTGGTCATCATGACAAAGGGAAAGAGGACATGACAAAGCTCATACATTTTGAAAGCTTCTGCCTTGGTGACTCACAGTACTAATATCTGCATGCCATTGGTCAAAGTAAATTAAACAATTACACCTAGCTTCGGGTGAGCAGAGATGTATGTCTTTCCATGTGTCCAGAAAGAGAGAGAGCTGGACTATTTATAAACATCCTAATTACTACCATAGTTGTTAAAAGTCAAAATTGAAAAACTAATAAAAATTTAGAAAAACCGTATTTTTGTTTTAAATAAAACAATGTTTGCCTTTTACCCAAAGTTTACATATGAAATGTTTGCTTTGTGTAATTTTAACGAGCATAAGTTATTGACAACTCAGCATAGAAATTCTCAAAGTGAGAATTGTGTAAGACCAAACCTTTGAGATGCTCTGTGATCCAAGGTTGTATAAGTTTTGAAACTGTCTCCTATCACTTTCTTGGAGAGTCACAGTTATGTTAGCATTTAAAGCCCAAGAAATCCTGATGAAGTTCCAAACTCATCTGAAGACACTCCTTTGTGTGTGTGTGTGCATGTGTCACATCCACTAGCGTCCCGACAACACGGGACTCCTTGGAAAATTCACCCTGAATCCTTCTTTAATGTCCTCTTTTTCCTTAATCTTCACATTCAGTCTGCCAGAAAGTCCATTCAGAATTATATTTTCCTGAGTAGTAGGCAGCAAAAATTGTAAAAAGCCTATTGTAATAACCATACTAGCTATATGCCATAGCAAGTGACTTAAACTTTTGGAACCTCAGAAATGTTGTTTGTAAAATGGGTTTAATAGTTGCTGTGAGGATGAAAGTAATGACATATAAGATACCTGACCCAGTAGGTAGCTAGTTTTGATTTTCCTATCTATTCTTCCTTTCTCTTTCCACTTACATATTGGGAAAATAAAAGAATGGAAATGATTTGCCATTTTTTCTTATTTATTTAACTAAAATATTCTATTCATGTGTTTCTTAGAGATACCCTGCAAAACAGTAATAGAATAAACTACCACACACTTTAACTTTGCTAACTTCTTAGAGGGAACATTAGAAGCAGAGAGCACTGAGCCAATGGGGTATAGAAGTCATGATTTCAGGCACCAGCATGTGTCAAAGACACTAAGCTAAAAAGCTAAAGAACTTTTGTCAGCAAGGCTGACTGCCACTTTCCATAATGAAGGCACATTTCCAAAATGTGCCTTGAGTAGTTCCCCAGAGCAGGAAATAAGAAACATCCCATTTTAACGTCCTATTTAGATTTGCTCTACTCTAGTCTATCTTTTTTGGTAACAAGAAGAGAGAATTATTTGTCAGGATAAGGATTCCTTGTTAAAACTCATTTTTAAATGGATTTACCTTTCGGACATACATAATGAGAAAGAGGTTCTTTGGGACGTCATCGTAGACAAAAGCAGCCACCACAATGATGTAATGAAGCAAAATTGAAATAATAAAAAATAAATATAAGATGATGAAAATGTTAGAAAGTAAAAGCTTTTCTACTATACAATCCCAGGGGCGCTGGGCTACAAAACTATCTTATTCTGGAATCAACTATGTATTTCCAGATCTGGCCCAGATCAGAAGCAGTTTTTTCTGAGATGTAAGAAATTATGCCTAGTTTCTCTTTATGCCATATCTGGGCCACAGAGACCATGAAGAAGGAGACTGGTAGTGAAACCCATTTAAGGACTGGGTTATAAATCAGTCATCTGCAAACCTGACCAGGGAGTCTGGACTTCGTATGCTCTTGTGTAGTGAATCTTTACTAAATAATCTTCCTGTAGAACTCTCTTACCTTTAAGTGAGATAAAGAGAGAGTGTGGTGCAGGGCAACTGGGAAGAATAATGATTTCTTATAAGGAGCACCCTACTCTGGTTCTCTGTGGCCCAGTAGATGTGGGTCCTTTTCTGTTTAACTTTTTGATTTTTATCCTTAAGTTATCCTCAGCAGTGGACTGCTATTTGTTTTTTTACGCGAGAAAGCTTTCCCCTGGCTACGGTGCCCCCTGAAAGCAGTCATCTTCATCAGTTCTACTGAGTCCAGGAGTGATTTTCTAATGCTAATTTTAGGCATGTGCCCTGGAGTTGAAGGCCTATAGAGCCAAATATAGAGCAGACATTATTTCCACTCTGTAACATCAATGAAGAGCACATCATAATAGCTTCAAATGATGAGAAAATGTGAACCTCTCCTCAACAGAAAAGACTGCAAAACTAGCATAGAAAGCACAAACTAAGAGATTTAACATCTGACTTGGTGATCTACAGATAATTGCCCATACATTTATTGTCTCATTTATTCCCCCATTCATCAGACATTTGCTAAAATCTCTTACGTGTCCTTTTGTGTAATATACAGAGGAGTTGATCGCAAAGAAACCACACATTGCAGACCGAGGCAGTTCTGGAGCCCAAACGTGACTTTTTTAGCCCCCGCAAGTTACATATCACTCTGTGCCTTAGTTTCTCCATGTATAAATGGAAGAAATAAACATTGTAGCATACTTTTCTTAGTGGAGTAGGTGGTGTACTTAAAACCACGTAGCAAACAGTGGTATCACACAACACTGGTTAATTCCCTTTGCTTTTTGAGCTGTCTTTCCCTATGATTCTGGAAATGATGCCAATATGATGATATGGTTTCTATCCCCGAGGAACAGACTGAGACTGATGCTAGTCAAAAAACATGGAAAGCCTTTCAAATGGGTTAGACCAGACCTACTTTTAACATAGGAACCCAAAAATTATAGCATATATATGAGGGGAACAAACATGTCTGTCTTTTATATAGTTTTGGAGTTATAGAGCCTTATCACGATTCCTGTCACTTAGTGCTTTCCAGTAAATATTAAATGGATGAGTGAGCCTGAAAGAAGTAGAGATCAAGGACTAAGTAATTTCTAATGAGGGAGAAATGATTTCTTACATATAAGGTGTTCAGGTCTGGTGCTTAGGACACAGAATCTGAGATTGAGACTTGTGTGCAGAAATGTTATTAGAGACGGTCTCAGGATTAACATGTACAGGGGTAGGTAGGGAAGCAGAATTGGGCAGAGAGAGAAGTTGGGCTGTGTGATGCACTCAAAAGAGTCAGTGAATCCACTGGGATCTCAGAGACTAGAAAAGGTAGAGTTTTCCTGAGCACCCTTACTTTGAGCATAATGCAGGCTACCCTTGAGAAGTGGGTATAACCTTTAACTGAGGGAAATTCCTGGAGAGGGCTGACAACTGAGGGCTATCGGGCTGCAAGCTTCTCAGCAATATGGAAAATTGGCCTTTATTACCGAAGGGAGGGTCTGTGGGTGCAGTACACTGTCCACTGCAGTCTACCATTCCTTCTGATCAGATCTACTTCTTCCTGTATATCTGAGAACAGCTATTCCAGGATATTGGTTCAGCTCTTTTCCTGTGGACACTTACAACAGGAAGGTTAGTGAGATCACTAGAGACTCTGCTGCTATAGCTTTTCTTGAAATCACAACTAATATTCATCATCTCCTTCCCCTATTGTCCATTTAGTCTTCACCTCAACCACAGCCAACCTCTGCTGGTCTCAGTGGCATACCTGCTGATGTGATTCAGAATCTCATTTCTGAGGGGTCTGAACTTCTGGTCACCAAACTCTTCTTAGGCTGTGGCTGCTACACTTCTCTATTTAACGTCAAATTTGGACAAGCGATTACCTAGAGAGTCCTAAGAGGATCGCCTCAGTGTCAGATACATTCTTCCCTTTCCCCATTACGTAACCACAGCCTAATCTCCTCTTAATAATTGATTGATAAACTCTGCCAGAATAGTGACTCTTCTTGCCTGCTGGTCCTTTGGCATAATGTGGATCCTGAAGTGCCTGTATAGCAGCCATATCTTAAAATTTAACACTTGCTCTAAACCAGCAGTGAACAGATTTGGAGGGAAGGGAAGTACAAATTTTCCAAGTGGGCCACGCTCTTGTCCCTGAACCCGTGTATTCTGTCTAGTAAAGGCATGGCACCGTGTGATGGCCACTGTTTAGAGTATATAGTGAATCCGGAGGATGGCATCCCATCTTCACAGAGTTTGATCTTTCAGTTGGTGTCTCAGCTGTGCCTTCAACAGGCCGTTATGTTGCTATGTCAGACTAGCAGCTTCAGGTTGGTAAGATTTTTTGATAGGACCAGTGGATCTCACAGTGATGTGCCCACTGCCCACCCCCTCTTCTGTAAATCGTGTTCTTTGGTCTGATATGATATTATATGGGATTCTGTGTCAGCTTATTTTGTAAGCCCTTTAATGGTGGTAAAGGCAGAACACCTGATGGTAGCAAAAAGGAAATTCTTATATGGAATGTGTCTATTTCAGCCAAGTGACTCACTCTCAGGGTAGAAGAAGTTCAGTGTGGTTAAGTTGCTCTCAGGTGGATGGTTGGTTTCCTTGGAGAATGGTCCTGTATCAGGGAGTCATTGTTCTATTATGTTCTTTACCATGGTACCACATGACATACTTCATCTGAGCCCATATAGCTCCCTCAGGTTCTCTTTCTTGCATCTGTAACTAGGAAAAAGAAGCACAGGGATATTTTCCAAGACTGGGAACACTGCTTCCAAATTTCCAGTCCCCTTAAGTATGCTATGACAAGTCATACCCTTGTCTTCAAAAATATAGGAAACATGTGCTGTCAAATAATCACTCCTCTCTCACTTGCCCCATCTAGGAAAACTTTCTTTCCTCTCTCTTGTATCTTTCTAAAATTCATTTTCTTTTATCCCTTCTCTTTGGAGATGTCCAGAATAATTCTTTCAGTGAGTTTATCTCTAGACAAATAAAAGAATAGCTCTTGACTTGAAACTGCTTCTGATGTTAGCCCTGGAAAAAAGAAGTTCCAAAGGCAAGAAACTACTAAGGGTCTGGCTACTGTACTAGAGAGGGGGGAGGAAAAATAAAGCAAACAAAATGCAAGTTAATGCACCAAAAGTGTCAAGCTAAAGTGGCCCAGTGCTATGAGTCCAACAGACAGGAGAGAGAGACTGAGGGAAAATGGTTTAGTGGGGTGAGATGACAGACGGAATGGTTATGTACCACCACAGTCAAAAAGAATTTTAGGGGCAAAAAAGACCCTGAAGATCACATAATCCAATTCTTTTCTTTGACACAAGGGTAATCTGAGGCTCAGAGCTAGAACCAGAGTCCAGGACTCTTAATTACCAGCCCAATCTCCATTTCTAACGCTTACTTTCATGCCTTGGATGACTGATTTTTCTTGTTCAAACCTTGGTAAGGAGAGATGTGCTGAGTTCTTGGCAGGTGACTGTGAAATTCATGCTGCAACCAGTTTAAGGTTTAGATGTTTATTTCCTGCATGCACGCTACTATGAGACCACAAGGAACTGTGAGATACGATCTGCAGCCATAAATCAAGCTAGAGATATTTAACAAAGGCAGTTTGTGTCGTGAAAATGAATGTATTGTGGTGCTATGTACTGACAAAAACCTCTCTTTTCCCTTCCCCTTCCTTGCTGAAGCTGAAGGCAGCTGCATAATAAAAAGTGACCCTTTGAAGCCAGCAATGCTAACCTTCCCAAACTTGATAAGAATATTTAATTCCTTTATCACCAGACTGGGCTTCAAGGAAAGTACAATTCAGACATAAAGAGACCAGGCAAATGGTTCCAGGGCTCTTTTCTGTTTCTGCTCTACCTGCCAGAATTTTTGGCATTGCATCAAGCAGCCCTGCATACCCCAGCCCAGACAGATGCTTGTCAAGGGAATGGATATTTTAAAGAGGTTGCCTTCTGTTTCAATTAACTGACTGATAAATGAAGTATATCTGGCAATGCCATCTTCATTCTCATGTTAAAATTACAGTGAATATATGAACACGCAAGAATAGGTATATGTAGTAAACATTTGTATTTCTCCATCCACCCAGATTCTGCCCCTGCATCTTCTAATATTAGAACTGTAATCCCCTTTGCGGAAATTATATCCTATGCATTATATATAGTCTGCATATTGTTCTCCATTGATGTGCTCTGTACAATCCTGGTAAATGGTCAATGCATACCTGAGGCTCAGTTTCTTTGAAACTCTCTCCAGATTTTTAATCTTCAGTTGCATGACGCAGGGTGGAAAAATGGAGTTGATTCATGTAAGAGGCTGATTCATTCTAGCATAGTGTTATCCAATAGATATTTCTGCAATCATGGAAATATGATACCTTTGTGCTATCTAATGCAATAGCCACTAGCCACGTGAGACTACTGAGCACTGAGGCGTGGCTAGTGTAGCTCAATAACTGAATTTTTAGTTTTATTTAATTTTAATTAATTAAAATTTAAATAACCACATTTTTATGGTAACTTCTGTTTCAGACAGCACAGTTCCAGCAGAGCTCCCTGGAGAAATCATGCACTGACACATAGTATGTGTGCACATGGATTCCCAGATAGTACGGCTCTTTCTCTTTTTGAACCTCTTTCTTTAGCTATTTCTTTGACTCTCTGAGCTACCTCAATCCAGTTTGTTATGATAATTTCCTCCTTTTCCTAGTAGCTAGAATCAACTTTATTTGCTTGTAACCAAAGAACTCTAACTGAAGAGTTTAAGTGGGGAAACTCACTAATTTATTGACATATCAATAAGTTAAGTATCTATATGTGTCTGAGCTGGTCTTTGGGGATGAAAAGTTATCAACAAAAATCCTTACCTTTCAGGAGCTGAGACTAATGAAGAAGATAGAAATGTAAACAGCAGTAATGCAATGAGAGAAATCAGATATTTGCAAAGAATTCTGGGATCCCAATGGATATTTCATATTATAATACAGTGCAGTGGGTTAAATAGTGCTCCCCCAAAAAAGATAAGTCCATCTGGAACCTGTGAACATGACCTAATGAGGAAATAGGGTCTTTACAGATGTAATTAAGGATTTTTGAGATGAGATTATCTTGGATGTAGAGTGGACCCTAAATCCAATGACAGTGTACTTACAAAGGACACCCAGAGGAGAGACACAGGGAGACGAGGGGAAGGTATTTGAAGGTGGAGGAAGAGAATGGAATTATACTGCCACAAGCTAAGGAATGTCTGGAGCCACCAGAAGCTAGAAGAGGCCAGGATGGTTCTCCCCTAGAAGATCTGGAGGGAGTGTGGCCCTGCCAATACTTTGATTTTAGACTTCTGGCCTCCAGAACTGTGAACTAATATATTTAATTTGTTTTAAGCCATCAAATTTGTGGTAGTTTGTTATGACAGTTATAGGAAATTAATGTATATAGTAAGATATTCCAGTTCTACTAACAGAACACTGCCTTAAACCCAGCCTTCTGTGTTGTCCCTTGGGTAGCCGACCTAGATATCAGGGACGCTAGACCCTATTCGTTCTACCTCCAAGTGTTAAGTAGGGTTACTCTGCAACACAGATGGAACATATCCATCTTATCTTTGTATATTGTCCATTCAGCTGTAAGTTCCACAAGGGAAGGGATATTTGTCTAGCCTGTTCACTACTATATTTCCAGCACCTAGAAGAATACCTGCTGTGCATTTAGTTTTAAATAAATATTAAATTAATAAATTAATTAAATTTAAAAATAATTTAAATTTAATTTAATATTAAATTAAATTAATTAATGCTGCTGGGTCCTTCCCCTGGACCTTGCCAAACTTCTTTCTCCTGCCACATCCACTTTCAGTATTAATGCTAATCTTGGTGATGTTCAAGTTCACCCTTCTTCCTTGGTGAATCATGTTGAGCTTGCTGATTCCTACTTACCCAAAAGAAACACAACCATGGAATTGACTTGGTCACCCCTACCCTAATCCCAAATTGTCACTAGATTCTGCCACCCCTCTTTCAAATCAAAATATCCTGAAAGGAGTAAGAGTAAAAAGCATCTCTGGATCATATTGGAATAATCACATCTTTGGGAAAAACTGGGGCTTTTTTCCTGGTATATTAAAGCAGATTGCTTTGATCAGTATATTGTTGAGCTACTGCCAAGTTTATTAGACTCTACAACCTCATCCATAATTTCAGAGTTAAGTTGTATCATGCTTTAACCATCATGCCACAAAACGTATACATTGAATTCCTGGAACTGTATTCTACGAAGAGGTCTTCAGATTCTCATTAGATTTTATTGACTGTCTTTCAACATATACTTTTAGAAAATATGATTGTCTTGTTTCTCAGCTCATAAGGAATTTAAATAACTAGTGGCAGTGACTCACATGCAATGACTTCACACAGTGACAAGTTACAGACTAATACTGAGAAAAAAGGAAGTTATAAAATAGATACAAAAAATGTAATGTACAACAGACAGCAGCCATGTAATGCAGGGGCTAATCATTCTACATCCCTCAATAATCTACAGCATTATAATGGGTGCTCATTATAATGACTCAATCATCAAAACAGACTTAGCTTATGTTCAGTATAGTAATCTCTATAAGAGATTAGAGAGGTAGAGAATATATATTTTTAAGAATGTCACAAACCCATTAATTTATGTATTTTTTAACAATCACCATGAAAATATTTATTTGTGATAATCATAAGTCAGTAAGACCAGCACAAACAGACACGGTCTTTATAGCGCTGGAAGGGGTTTTACGTTTACAGATACACCACAAGCGTACAGTAGGTGGGGCTGGTAGAGCACAGGGCTAGTGAAACTACTGTCTGAACCGCAGGGAATCCCCCAGCCGCCGCCCCCCGCAGCCAGGACTGAACTGTGTCTGAGGCTGCATGACTTAAACCCCCCCCACCCCCCAGAAACCTCCAAAATCTGAGCTCCATTCAGGAATGACAGGGTAGGCATAGACTGGCCTGAGTCAGTGCCTCGGTCCTCCTGTGGGTCCAGTTTTGCAATTGTCGGCCAAAATCCCAACTAAAATTCAGAATTAGAAAGTATGCAGCTTTAAAGCCAGAAACACCACCCACATACTTCTTATCCTTTGGGGGCTACATGGAGTAAATTAAGAATTCAATCCCATTTCCCCAAATATCAACATCTATATCTCCTATCATTAAGACAGCAGCAAACTCATTAATTAAAAAAAAATAGTACTTGAAATGGCAAATCTTACTTAGGGGAATAATCCCCTTAAGTGTTCATGCTGAGAAAGACTGGGAATCTCCAGGAGCTCTGGAACAACAACAAGCCTGCCCAAGTATAAGGACTGAAGGTTCTGAAGACAAAGAAATCAGGTTATTAATGTAAAACTAGAATATATACTATGATTTGAAACACAAGTAGGAGGTCACTGAAGGTACACAGGGTATTATCTCCAACCTGGTAGATTGATGGTTCCATCTCTCTCCCTCTCAATCTAGATCTCTCTCTCTCTCTCTCTCTCTCTCTCTCTCTCTCTCTCTCTCTCTCTCTCTCTCTCTCTCACACACACACACACACACACACACACACAAATACACATATGGAAACAATCAAGACCACATCTTTGGGGTGTGGAGGCCCTGAAGCAACCTTGTATACATCTCTCTTTATCCCAGCACAAGGGCAGCTGATCTAAAATTGAATTATGAAATCATTTGTTCTTGATTTCAGCCCCTATGGTGTCCATTGTACTTACAGGAGCCATGCTGCCTCCTTTTCTGTCTCAGGGACATCCCTCTCCTCTACTGGACTTATTATCTACAGGTATTATTTCCAGTCATTCTTTCAAATACTACAATCTCTCCACCCCCAATCTAAAAATAAAAACTCTGATAGTATCAATCCACATTTACCTGAAACATATTTAGTATCGACCCCATGATGTAATACCCCTAGTATTATTATTTTTATCTCTAATTATATTGATAGATTTGTCCAATTAAAGGAACCTCAGACAGTACAGGAAGAATTTGAACTCTTGAAAGAGATGGGAGATTTAAGTGTTAAGGAATTTCATATCATCCAGCTGGCTGAGAAGCAAACAGCAGCTTTGGGGTACATACTGGGGCCTCTTGTCTTTTAACTGGATATGTTGGAGCATTGATCATTGCTATCACTATTATTACTGTGCTTACAGTGGTAGTGACAGTAGAGTATTCACATGGTTATGGTGTTAAGGAAAATTGTGGATGCATATCTGACAAGGTAATCTTCTGCATTTGATGGTTTGGGTTCCATACTCCTTAAGAAGTTACATTCCTCTTCCAGCATGAGGAAAATACATAAATAAATATGCTTAAGTGAGAAATATTGGGAATTTTTATCTTCTTTAGTGAGGTTCCTAGTTTTAAAAACCCATTGATCATATAACCATCTGTCGCCATTCAAGCTAATAAGTATTTGAGGTTTGCTTTCTCATGAGGATTCAGTGCTGTGTCTTGTGAGGCTGGTTTTACTTTTTGCCTGATTATTTATGTCTCTTTTTTTTTTTTTCATCTTAGAGGCATAACAAGGAAAACTGCTCTCTTCCCATAGAGTTATTTTTTAATAGTTTCAGTATATTTATTTATTTGGTTTGAACTGACCAGTCGTCTCAAATGCTTGTGGTTTGAAATAGTCTTCAATGAGCTACTGTAATGTGGTAAGGAATTCCCTTCAGCTGTGATTCCTATCCTCTTGTCACATCTTCGGTATCTGAAAGAATGTGTAGAGATACCAAGACCTTTGGAAGATTTATCAGCTGTTCCCACTACCCAAAATACAAGCGTTCTTGTAATAAATTAGAATACTATGTGATATGACTCCTGGGGCATCACTCTGTCTTTAAAAGATAAAAAGTCACTAGATTTAGTAAAAGTCAAAACTGGAGAAAAAAATGCTCTGTTTTCTTGCATTCTACCTGGGCTTTGTATATGGGTTTACAAAATTAATGTTTTTAGTTTCTTATGTTGACAATTATCTTAAACAACAGAAGAGGGTTTAGTGGTTGAGGTTTGATATTCACCTTTTCCTAGACTTGCCTTTCACAAAAAAAATTCCATCATTGCAGCATTAAGTGGAGCAACTTATGAAAAATTTAATCAAACTTCTTTCACAGAGGAAAAAGAACAAAATCTTACTCTATCCTGTTGCACAAATGATGTATTTTCTCTTTCTAAATAATCAGGCACTAGGGATGCTCCAATGAGTTGGTTTAGTGGAATGCAGATTCTGATTAAGCTAACATTTACTGAGCAAAAACTGCATGCCAGACGCTGCCACATCTTTTAATGATACTGTTTAATCACACAGTGTAATAACTGTAGCTACAATGTATAATTGCCAACTATATGCCAGACAGTTTTTGCTCATTTATTGATGTTGCCCCAAGCTATGCAGTCAGTGAGTGCTGGAGACAAGATTTGCTCTTCATTTTGTGTAGCTCCACAGCTTCTCCTCTAGTATTTCTCAGCCAATGCTGCCTGACCAAATAGGGTAATTTGGCCTTCCCTTGATTTGTACCACTCTTATCATGATATCTCTCCCTGGATGATTAAATTCTAAAACTGATTTACCCATTTAGATCATTAAAACACTCAACTGTTTAAGTGATTCTTCAGTGCACAAATGCTCCTGAGAGGCTAACCCCTTAAGTCTTTCTTGGCTCAAAGTATGGGAGAATGAGACTCGAGCCAGGCCCTGGGACAGTGGGATGCAGGCAAAGCGACTACGGGCATGTGACTGCGATTATGTACTTGGCTCAATGATGGAGAGAATCATGGCAAAGAAAGCTGGAGGAATCCGAGACAAGTCCTTGGTGCTTCATAATTTAAAGAACAATTCCTCGTCTACCTTGTGTCCAATCAGAACTGTTCCACCAAGAAGACCTACAGGTCCTCGCTATAGGTTTATTGTAATCTCTTCCTTTATCTTTCCTTTATTCTTTTAACTGTTTGCAGTTTATATGCCGCCTTTCATCAGTTTAGTTGCTTGAGGCTAGTGTTTGAACTTGCCTTGCAGTCTTGTAGGCATCCTGCACAAACTTACACATGGCGATTTTCAATAGAATAAAATTGTTTGAAGTTAACTTCTTCCAGGGAAAGTATTTCACAGTGTCTATACAAGGTGAATGTCCATTTAATTATCCTAATTTTTATCATAGTGACTGAGGCTAGATGGGAGATATAACCCCTAGGAGATATTCATCTAGTAAAATACAAAACCAAATGAGCAAGTGTCCAAGAGTAGGAACTGGAATGTAAATTCCAGAACCTCTTTTTTTTTTTTTTTTACATCTTTATTGGAGTATAATTGCTTTACAATGGTGTGTTAGTTTCTGCTTTATAACAAAGTGAATCAGTTATACATATACATATGTTCCCATATCTCTTCCCTCTTGCGTCTCCCTCCCTCCCACCCTCCCTATCCCACCCCTCTAGGTGATCACAAAGCACCGAGCTGATCTCCCTGTGCTATGCGGCTGCTTCCCACTAGCTATCTACCTTACATTTGGTAGTGTATATATGTCCATGCCTCTCTCTCGCTTTGTCACAGC
>NW_021703775.1:41141948-41221260 GCF_005190385.1 Monodon monoceros
CCACCCTCCCTATCCCACCCCTCTAGGTGATCACAAAGCACCGAGCTGATCTCCCTGTGCTATGCGGCTGCTTCCCACTAGCTATCTATTTTACATTTGGTAGTGTATATATGTCCATGCCACTCTCTCACTTTGTCACAGCTTACTTCTTTTCATTTATATAAGTTGGTGTTGCACTGGTGTCAGTTCTCTTATAATCATTCCTGGTAAGAGAGCAAAACCATGTTTGAGATGTGGTTAGGTTAAATTGCATGAAAAATACGGAGTTGGGCAAGTGAGGATGGGAACACCAGAGCAGTGAAATCTATTGAATTAGTAAGAATTTATTCAATATTTACTGTACTCCTGGTACTGGAAATGTAGATTGAACTTAAGCTAGGGGATTTTTTTTTTTTTTTTTTTTGCGGTACGCGGGCCTGTCACTGTTGTGGCCTCTCCCGTTGCGGAGCACAGGCTCTGGACGCGCAGGCTCAGCGGCCATGGCTCACTGGCCCCGCTGCTCCGCAGCATGCAGGATCCTCCCAGACCGGGACACCAACCCGTGTCCCCTGCATCGGCAGGCGGACCACTGCGCCACCAGGGAAGCCCTCTAGGAGATATTTTGTAATAACTTCGAGTTTTCTTTTTTTAATTTAATGTATTTATTTATTTATTTTGGCTGTGCTGGGTCTTCATTGCTGCGCGCAGACTTTCTGTAGTTGTGGCGAGCGGGGGCTACTCTTCATTGTGGTGTGCGGGCTTCTTATTGCTGTGGCTTCTCTTGTTGAGGAGCATGGGCTCTAGGTGCGTGGACTTCAGTAGTTGCAGCACGCGGGCACAGTAGTTGTGGTTCGCAGGCTGTAGAGCACAGGCTCCGTAGTTGTAACGCAGGGGCTTAGTTGCTCCGTGGCATGTGGGACCTTCCCAGACCAGGGATCAAACCCATGCCCCTGCATTGGCAGGCGGATTCTTAACCACTTTGCTACCAGGGAAGTCCCTGGGTTTTCTTTAGTACCCCAATTTTCCCCTTACTGTTCCCCTTCCTCTCAGATGGTTTGCTTCAAGAATTTTGATTTTGTTGTGTTTATCCAAAATATTCTGTTATTATTGGTAAGAAATTGCAATTTTAAATAATCCTATAAGACCAGTTGGACAGATAGGAAGGGCACTAGGTTTGGAATAAGAGAGACATACGTTTTTATCTCTGCTTTACCACTTAATATACTTCTGTTTTTTGATAAGTCATTTATCTTCTCTAATCCCAAGTGTCTCTATCTATAAAATGGAGATAAATACCTTCTGGGTTGGTGTGAAATGTGAAGATTAAATGAGATAATGTATGTATCGTACACAATGCACAGCACCAAGTAAGTGCTCCATAAATAACCCTAACTGCTGTGCTCTTCTATTTAAATCACCCAGAACAGAGCTAAGAATATATTAAAATCACTGTAATTCTTATTTCATTTCTCTTCCCTTTAATATTCAAGACCTGAATCTAGGGGTAGAATTTCTGTCCCTGTAACTGGGAGAAGTAGATGCAAATTTGGCTTAAAGGAAAGAGGAGGAAAAGAAGAAAAGTGGTAGGAACTTTCTGAGAGTCTTCAAATCAAACCAGCTGTGACCTTAAATCCACTTTGAATTAAGCTCTGTTCCACTAGTGGAAGATTTCAGAAAGGCAGTTTGTCTTTCCTTTACTATCTCAAAGTGTGTCTGGGCAGAGAACAAACAGGCAACCTCTTGACATTCTTTATTTTGTTAGCTAAAACCCATATACCTAGATCTCCAAATTTGACTAACAATATAACTACAACATTTGGAAAAAATGTATTTTCTTTTCTTTATCAGTAACGTGTTTTCCCTCTCAACAACTATTTGTTTTTTAGTTGGAGGGTGGCAGGATCGGGGAGGGGCTCTTTTAGTCATTTCCTATTTCGAATTTCATCTCTTCCTACAATTTATACATGCAGTGCCTACAGAAAGAATGCTCAGGCTTTCAGATTTTAGTTCTTCATTACAGCTGCAGCTTCTCTCCAAGATGGTGGCTGAGCATATGGGGGTAGAAATATGACTTGCATGATGTCATGTAGGAGGGAAAGGCTTAGAGAACTTGGGGATTATGTGGTCTGCTTTTTGTGTCTCAGGCAGTGTCTTTTTTCCTCCCTGGTTGAGGCTTGCTCATCTGGTATCCCTGGCTGGAGGGTGTAGCTGATGTAAGTCACAGTCCTTTCTCCCTTCCAGGGCCTGACTCATTGACCTTTACCTGAGCCCCTCTTGGTCTATAGACCCCTTTCAGATCTGACTGTAACTCGCCTTCAGCCAGGTGCCAGGAATCTGAACTGCAGTTCTCATCCAAGCCATTTTGTCTCACTCTTGGGATCCCCTCTCTAAGTCCCCTAGCCAGATTCCCAGCTATTTCTGGGTCCTGTCTATGCCTTGTCGGGATCAGCAGGCTCATGATCATGGAACCTCAATGCCTTTTAGTGACTGACCATCCTGAGCCACCGGGTTTACTTTTTACAGCTGTGGCTGTGAGGCTTTCTCTTCTCATCATTCCAAAAGAAGAGTGGATACCCTCGATATCGCTACCACTTGTCTCATTAATGCTCCCTTTCTGAGCTGAAGACTGAAGAGGGTAAACTGAGCGCGTGCCTCTATTTTCTCTCCTGCCTTTCTTCTCCCTTTTTCCTCCCATAACCCCAGGACCCAACTGTGCAGGCTTTTCTTTACTTCAAACTCCAGCCTCGTTACTGAACCTAAATGATGATGAGTATTTCATTCACTTTACAGGGACAATTCTATAATGTGTTCTCACTTTAGCCTTTGACTTGTTAAATCATCGCTAAAAGAATGAGGTAATTTCTCTTTAAGAAGCCTGGCTTTTCTGCCTGTTGCTGTGCCAAAGAGGTGAAGTACTGATTCTTTACTTCTTGAGAACAGTATAACTCATTGAAGTGGAAGTTTGCAGTGTGACCATGATAAAAGGGGAAGTTAACATGCACTTGACATATTTACAAAAAAATTATCTGTTACCTATTATGTCTTTGGTCTGAAAAATTCAATGGCTTTTCCATTGTGTGTGCAAATTAATTTTGAAAAATGAACCAATCACATATTATATCAGTATGTTAATGTAGTTTTCACTGTTAGTGCCTATCCTCATGGAGAACATGGATTGTGATGAAGTATGTGTCAGCACAGAGTTTGCTTTGTAATAGGCCCTCATTAAATATTTGTTGAGATAATTAATTCATGATAACCTGTGCTCAAGTCTATATTGGCCAAGGTCTGTGATAATATCCAAAGAGGAAACATGTAAAACATAGCAACTACTTTGATATAACATTTTCCAAGCCTTTCAAACTCCATTTGATATTCTTTTACTATTGGGCATTTCTTGTGGCTTATTTTTTTCTTTTCTTTTTTTCTACCCCGTCTTCTCTTTGGTGAAAAGAAACATGCTTTTGGCAGTTGAAACCAAAGCCAGTGCCTTTTCATTTCTTTTTCACTTTAGCCATTAAACTTTTCACAGTTTCTGAGTCTTGTCCTGATAGTCTTTTGTTTCGACAGTTAGCTTCAAGTCTGAAGGCAAACGTTTGTGCAACTCAGCTGTAGAGCAGCTAACTGGGCATCTGCATTATATGAGCAAGCCCTACCCACTAGTAACTGGATGCAAAAATGAACAAAAGACAACAGTCTTTGCCCTTACGGAGCTTATATTATAGTGGAGGCAAATACAGACCAAAAAAAAAAAAAACAGGTTTGTCATGTGAAATCAAATTATTAAACATTTACCAAGTATTTACTGTATCCCAGTGTTTGTGAAGTGCCGTGATACTTAAAAGTTGGTATACCCATGGTGTTTTCCTTAAAACTCAAAGTCTGTCTTAACTAAACTTAAGCTAAATGTGAAGCAATTAGAAAACCAATACAGTTGGTAACATTTGTAACAAATATAAAAGGAATGAAGAGAAGAGCATAGCCACCAGAATCTTTAATAATAATAATTTAATTTATTACATTTAAATTTATTATAACTACACACATCACTAGGCCATTTGCATTAATGAGAACTCAGTAAGGTTGGGGGACACATACGATTATCCCCATTTGTAGGAAGAATATGAGACAAGACGGGGTAAAGCAACTTGCCTGTGTTTTATGACGGATTAGTAGTACCAGAGCTAGAATCAAGGTGTTGGACCCATACTGCCTCCAGGGGGAGGGGAGGGGAGGGGAATTTTTGCCAAGAGAGACAGCGGTGACAAAGGCACAGAGCTGGAAAGATACAGAGTATTAAAGGAGTCTCAAGATCTCAGGTTTTTCATGTTTCAGATTTGAAGCAGATGAAACCAAGATCATTCTTAAAGACTCTTCTAACATCAAAAATACATTATTCCTTTTTAAAGAAATATCATTTCCATTACGTACTCTTAAAGTTTGATGGAACAGATTTTTCCACTCAACAAAAGTATAACTATTTTTGGTGAGCAGTTTTCTATTTCTGCAACTCTGATCTTTCTTTGAACCTTACGTGCTGCCTCTCTTACTTTTTGAAGAACAGTTTCACCTGAAGTTTTTATTTTACCTTCAAGCTATTATGTGTAAAGAATTTGTTATATTTATTTCCAAATAAATTTCCTTTCAAAGTATGTTTATAGATTTTTTTTCCCAGTAGCTAAGGATGAAAACTTCGAAGCCATCCTTGCTGCCTGCCTCTTTTTTACTTTCCCTTTTCTAAGAGCAGGCAGTCACCAGTGTTTTCTGCAATTGCTAATTCCTTTGCATTCCACTGTTCCCAAGCTAAAACGGAATTTTATTACTTCATTGTTTGCATGACTTTAATAATTTTGTAATTAATTTTCTCCATCCCTTTCAGTTCATCATGCACACTCAAGACGGCAGAGTCAGTATAAATATAAAATTATTGTCAACCAAAAGAAGTACAGGATAAAGAAAGGTTATTAATGTGTCAATGGCATTTTTTGTTGTATTTTGTATTTGTCTTAAGAACAGGTATCTTGTATGTCTTATTCACTACTTTGTCCCCAACACCTGGAATAAGGCTCTTGTAGACAGACTCTAAGATGGCTCTCCTGTCTCATGATATTTTGATCTGCTCCCCATGATTATAGATAGGACTTGTGACTTGCTTCTAACCAATATATTCAATAATATGGAAGAGTGGTAGAATATCATTTCCACAACTACATTATAGAAGATTGTAACTTCCATCTTGCTAGCAGGCTTTGATTATTGACTCTTTCCCTTGCTGGCTTTTATGAAGCAGGCTGCCACATGGATAGACCCACATGGCAAGGAAATAAAGGTGATCTCTGGCTGACAGCCAACAAGTCCCTAAGGCCTTTATCTGATAGCTTATAAGCATCTGAATCCTGCTGATAACCACATAAGCTTGGAAGTAGCAGATCCTTCCCCAGTCAAGCCTCAGATGAGACCCTAGCACTGGTCCATGCCTCAATTGCAGCCTCATGAGAAACACTGAAGTAGAGGACCCAGCTAAGCCATGGTGGGATTCCTGATCTACAGGAATTGTGAGATAATAAATAGGTGTAATTTAAGGCTGATAGGTTTATGGCAATTTGTTATGCAGCAATAAAAAACGTAATGCCTTGCATCTATTTTGTAGTTAATAAATATTTGTCAATTGAATACATGAATGAAATATCCTCATTGTATATTTAAGTCCATCTGTTCTAATGTGTCATTTAAGGCCTCTGTTTTCTTATTGATTTTCTACCTGGATGATCTGTCCACTGATGAAAGTGGGGTGTTAAAGTCCCCCACTATTATGTTACTGTCGATTTCTCCTTATATGGCTGTTAGCATTTGCCTTATATATTGAGGTGCTCCTATGTTGGGTACATATATATTTACAATTGTTATATCTTCTTCTTGGATTGATCCCTTGATCATTATGTAGTGTCCATCTTTGTCTCTTGTAACAGTCTTTATTTTAAAGTCCGTTTTGTCTAACATGAGTACTGTTACTCCAGCTTTCTTTTGATTGCCATTTGCATGGCATACCTTTTTCCATCCCCTCACTTTCAGTGTGTATGTGTCCCTAGGTCTGAAGTGGGTCTCTTGTAGACAGCATATATATGGGTCTTGTTTTTGTATCCATTCAGCCAGTCTACGTCTTTTGGTTGGAGCGTTTAATTAGTTTACATTTAAGATAATTATTGATATTTATGTACTTATTGCCATTTTGTTAATTGTTTTGGACTTGTTTTTGTAGATCTTTTTTCTTCCCTTCCTCCTTTCATCTCTTCTTTTGTGATTTGATGACTAACTTTAATGTTGTGTTTGGATTCCTTTTTCTTTTGTGTGTGTGTTTCTATTGTAGATTTTCGGTTTGTGGTTACCATGAGTTTTTTTTTGTTTTTTTGTTCTTTTGTTTTGCAGTACGCGGGCCTCTCACTGCTGAGGCCTCTCCCGTTGCGGAGCACAGGCTCCGGACGCACCGGCTCAGTGGCCATGGCTCACGGGCCCAGCCACTCTGCGGCATGTGGGATCTTCCCAGACCGGGACATGAACCCGTGTCCCCTGCATCGGCAGGCGGACTCTCAACCACTGCGCCACCAGGGAAGCCCCTACCATGAGGTTTTGATATAGCATTCTGTGTATAAGCAAGAGTGTTTTAAGTTGCTGGTCTTTTAATTTCAAATGTATTTCCAACATCCTGCATTTGTGCTCTCCTCTTCTCATGATTGCTGGTTTTGATATCATATTTGTGTGTGGATGATTTCCTAACTTTACTGTATGTTTGCCTTTACTAGTGAGCTTTCCCACCCATAATTTTCTTGTTTTCAGTTGTGGCCTTTCCTGCCTAGAGAAGTTCCTTAAGCATTTGTTATAAAGCTCATTTGGTGGTGTTGAATTCTTTTAGCTTTTGCTTGTCTGTAAAGCTTTTGATTTCTCCGTCGAATCTGAATGAGAGCCTTGCTGGTAGAGTATTTTTGGTTGTAGCTTTTTCTTTCATTACTCTAAATATATTATGCCACTCCCTTCTGGCCTGCAGAGTTTCTCCTGAAAAATCAGCTGATAACCTTATGGAGATTCCCTTGTAAGCTATTTGTTGCTTTTCCCTTGTTGCTTTTAATATTTTCTCTTTTCTTTAATTTTTGTCAGTTTGATTAATATATGTCTTTGTGTGTTCCTCCTTGGGTTTATCCTGTATGGGGCTCTCTGTGCTTCCTGGACTTGGGTGACTGTTGCCTTTCCCATGTTAGGGAAGTTTTCAGCTATTATCTCTTCAAATATTTTCTCAGGCCCTTTCTCTCTCTCTTCTTCTGGGACCTTGATAATGTGAATGTTGGTGTGTTTAATGTCCCAGAGGTCTCTTAAACTATCTTCATTTCTTTTCATTCTTTATTCTGTTCCACAGCAGTGATTTCCACCATTCTGTCTTGCAGTTCACTTATTCATTCTCCTGCCTCATTTATGCTGCTGTTGATTCCCTCTAGTGTATTTTTCATTTCAGTTACTGTATTGTTCATCTCAGTTTGTTTGTCCTGTAAATCTTCTAGTTTTTTGTTAAACATTTCTTGCATCTTCTCAGTCTGTGCCTCCATTCTTTTTCCAAGATCTTGGATCATCTTTACTATCAGTAGTCTTTTTAGGTGGAAGTCCTATCTCCACTTCACTTTGTTGTTTTTCTGGGGTTTTATCTTGTTCCTTCTTCTGGAACATAGTCCTTCTCATTTTGTCTAACTTTCTGTGATTGTGGTTTCCATTCCACAGGCTGCACGGTTGTCATTCCTCTTGCTTCTGGTGTCTGCCCCCTGGTGGATGAGGCCAGTCTAAGAGGTTTATGCAGGCTTCCAGGTGGGAGGGGCTTCTTCCTGCTCACTGGTGGCTGGAGCTGGATCATGTCCCTCTGATGGGCAGGGCCATGTCAAGGGATATGTTTAGAGGTGGCTGTAGGTTCAGGTAGGGCTGGGTTCCCAACCTGTTGGGTTGTTTGGCCTGAAGTGTCCCAGCACTGGAGCCTACAGGATGTTGGGTGGGGCCAGGTCAAAATGGCGGCCTCCAGGAGAGCTCACACCAATCAGTACTTCCCAGTACATCTGTCCCCAAAGTGTCTTTGACCCCACAGTGAGTCACAGCTGCCCACCTCCCCAGGAGACCCTCCAAACCAGCAGGTAGGTCTGGCCCAGGCTCCTATGAAGTCACTGCTTTTTCTCTGGGTTCCAGAGCATCTGAGACCTTGTGGGCACCCTCCAAGAGTGGAGTTTCTATTACACCCAGTCCTGTGGAGTTCCTGCGATCAAGCTCTGATGGCCTTCAGAGCCAAATGCTCAGGGGGCACTTCCTCCTGATACCAGACCCTTAGGCTGGGGACCCTGACATGGGGCTCAGAACTCTCATTCCTGCAGGAGAACCTCTGTGATATGATTATTTTCCAGTCTGTGGGTCACCCACCTGGCGGGTGTGGGACTTGATTTTATTGTGATTGTGCCCCTCCTGCCATCTCATTGTGGCTTCTTCTTTGTCTTTGGATGTAGAATATCTTTTTGGGGGAGGTTCCAGTCTTTTTTTTCAATGGTTGTTCAGCAGTTAGTTGTGATTTTGGTGTTTTCGTAAGAGGAGGTGAGCTCGCATCCTTCTTCTGTGCCATCTTGTCCTCTCTCTGTTTTGTATCTTTATAAATGAATATTCTATATACATATTTCAATAAATACTACCTAAAAAGAACAAAAAAATACCTCTTAAGAGTTAAGAAAACTAGATTAATTTTAAGACTGGGACCTTTAATCTCCAGGCATTTCCTTTAGTGTTGAGTAATTATGATGTGGTGAATGTGGTAGTGTCAGGTATTGCTTTTGAGTTTTTCTTGTTGTTTGATGGCTAACATCTCTGCTGTCATTGAACATGCTTAATTAAATGTGTGATCTATACTTTCACACACTAGTTAATTAAACCCATGTCTGTAGACATAAGGTGAACTCTCCTTTTATTTTCTCAGAGACTTTGACGTTCCAAAGTCATTTTTGCCATAATTCTTGAGGATACTTAATTAAATTTGTATTGTTTTCAAATATCCTCATTACCAACAGCATATTGTACCATGGTGCTGGACATGCAGACAGAAAACCAAATTATAAATTGAAATGTGGCAAATATACATTAAAAATTAAATTCTATGGATCTTACCTCACTTGGCAAAGACTAGTGTCAGAAGATGTAACTTAATATTTCATATCTTCAATAAAATATTCAAAAACCACAATTCTTTTCTCTTGGGAAGAAGAAAAAGTTTCAGCAAACTTAACATCTACAAAATATAGTGACATATGAGGGGCACATATTTTTTATTATAAGTAGTAAAGGGAAATATCAGGAGGCAATATGTTTATTACCAGGTTGGAAGTGCTAGTTACTGTGTTTGTATCAGCTATTTCTGGAAATTTTGCAATAGGTTTAAATGTTTGCTCAGGCAATTCCTTGTTTGCTTCTTCTTCTAATCCAGTTCATTTTCACTCTGTCTCACCCCATCAGAATCCTGTCTTTTCATTCTGCCATTCTTGTGGTTGTGTTTAGAACTGATCACATTACTCAGGAAATAATTTTGAATCAATTAAATGTGCCTTGAATTAAAAAAAAATAAAACAGAGGATGAGAGTATATTTAGCAACATGCCTTGTTAAAAAAAAATTGTTAGTGGAAACCCCAATTTCAAAACATAATATGGAAAGCAATAGTAAAATTGGACAGTAAGTCATGTTTAACTGAGAATACAAATGGATAATTAAACTTGTGTGTGGGAATTCTCTGGTGGTCTAGTGGCTAAGACTTGGCACTTTCACTGCCTTGGGCCCAGATTGATCCCTGGTCAAGGAAATAAGATCCCACAAGCCATGTGACATAGGCAAAAAAAAAAAAAAAAAAAAAGAGAAAAAGAAAAACCTTTGTGTGACCACAATCCACAATTAAAGGATAAAGGAAAGCAAATAAAAATTGCAAATTCAAATTTCAATCCAAGTAGTTGTTGATACTTTTTTTATATTTTTGTTTCAGATGAAGTGGAGGTGAAACTTGATTAAGGGTTGGCTAGTGAACAAAGTGGCCTCATGTATCATTTTATGGAGAGTATGAGTTGTATGGTCAACCAAGGACATTATATTTGACACAGAGAAATGGGTGGATTTCAAGAAAGAAGAGGATATTTAGAAAGTGGGACCAGTAGAGGAGAGTAGAAAGTAAGAACCTAGGTCTTCCCTAGATCTTAGTCTCTGATACCTTTTAAATTTTTTTAGACAGCTTTATTGAGGTATATTTGATATATAAAAACTGCATGTATTTATGTGTACAATTTGATGAGTTTGATATTTACAAATACCCATGATATCATCATGATGATCAGAGAATAGATATATCCAGAACCTCCAAAAGTTTCCTTGTGTCCCTGTTTTCATTTGTTTATTCTTTTGTGGTAAGAACACAACATGAGATCTATTCTCTTAAGAGATTTGAAGTGTAAATACTATATTATTAACTGTAGACATGATGTTGTCACTAGATATCTAGAACTTATTCATCTAGGATAACTGAAACTTTATACTCTTTGAAAAACAACACCCCATTTCCCCCAACCCTCAGCCCCTGGTGACCATTATTATATTCTCTGCTTCTATGAGTTTCACTATTTTAGATACCTCATGTAAATGGAATCATGCAGTATTCCACTCTGTGATTGACTTATTTCACTTAGTATAATGTCCTTTATCTATGTTGTCACAAATGAACATGGGAGTATAGATATCTCTTTAAGATCTTGATTTCATTTCTCTTGGTTTATACGCAGAAGTGGGATTGCTGGATCATATGGTAGTTATACTTTCAATATTTTTTTAATGATCCTCCATATTGTTTTCCACAGCTGCTGTACCATTTTCCATTTCTTTTAGAACTAATATGCAAATTAGAGTTGCAGATATAAAATCAATATGGAAAAATCAGTTGTATTTCTGTACACTAACAATGACCGATGTCTCAATTCTTAAGAAAATAATCCCACTTACCATAGCATCAAAAAGAATAAAATACTTAGGAATAAATTTAACCAAGGAAGTGAAAGATTTGTACACTTAAAACTATAAAACATTGATGAAAGAAATAAAAGGGGTCACAAATAATTAGAAGACATCGTGCATTCATGGAATGAAGACTTAATATTGTTAAAATGGTCCACACTACACAAAGCAATGTACAGATTCAAGCTATCCCCATCAAAATCCCAATTGCATTTTTTTCTTACGGAAATAGAAAAATTACAATCCTAAAATTCATGTGGAACAACAAAAGATATAGAATAACCAAAGTGATTTTGACAAAGAAGAACATATCTAGAGGCATCACAGTTCCTGATTTTAAAATATATTATGAAGCTACAGTAATTAAAACAGTATGGTATGAGCATAAGTACAGACATAAAGAACAATGAAATAAAATAGAGAACCCAGAATAAACCCACACTAGAAGATTTACAGAACAAACAAACTGAGATGAACAGTACAGTAACTGAAATGAAACATACACTAGAGGGAATCAACAGCCCAGGTCATAGGGATCTGTGACAAAGGCTAAGAGTTCATGAGAATCCCAGGTGTGAGGTAGATTGACAGTAGACTATGGCAAAATGAAAAATCATGTCCTGCCAACTTCCAGATCAAAGTCAGTTCACAGCCTCAGGGTTCCTTGATTGAAGGAGATCCTAAGTCCCCAACATCACCACAAATATATGTGTTAAATAGTCCATTGTTTTATTCCCCAAAAGATCTGTGGGCTTTGTCAGGGTTTCAGTGCCCTGGAAAGGCCCCTTACCTAGACTTTTCAGCAGGGCGTCTGAACTGTGCTGACACAGAATATCTGAGACAGTATCATCGTTTTCCAGTTACAGAGGCCAATGGTGGACCAGTTGTAGCAGTGAGTACCATAGCTTGTTTCATTAACTTCCTTGCTTGAAGTCTTTTCAGATATTGTTTCTGTGACTTTTACTTCCTCTTTTGGAGAAGTGAGGGCATTTTATCTTCATAAAAATGGTGGGTCATTTTGCAGTATGAGAACTGGAAAAAATGGGAGGGCATGAATGGATCTGAGTGATGCAACGAATGGGCCGTATCAGACACCTTCTAAGTACCACTTCAAATGCTTGTGGCCTCATCTGCCCTAGTCTCTGGCCACTGGTTTTATCCCAGGTGCTGTGATGACTGACTTCACATGAGAGCACCTTGTCTCATGCCTGTACTCTATATCTCTTGTCTCTTGCCTGAGGTTTCCTGGTTTCCACTGAGGTGTGAAATGCCATAGAATACACTTGGCACCTATGCTTATACAGCCCTGAAGTTGAACTTTTGACTGACGGGAAGTGGGAGTTGGTGACTGTATTCTTAATTCTTCTCCACGTGGAAGGGCTCTCTTTTTTTTTTTTTTTTTTTTTGCGGTATACGGGCCTCTCACTGCTGAGGCCTCTCCCGTTGCGGAGGACAGGCTCCGGACACGCAGGCTCAGCGGCCATGGCTCACGGGCCCAGCCGCTCCACGGCATGTGGGATCTTCCTGGACCAGGGCACGAATCCTTGTCCCCTGCATCGGCAGGTGGACTCTCAACCACTAGAAGGGCTCTCTTAAATTCAGTAGTAAATAGGCCCTCTCAGAAGATAAACCTACTAGATCAAGCAAAATTAGTTGTGTTGGATTTTAAGCAGTGACCAGCTCCATGGTACTTTCTTTCCTATTTACTCTTCTTCCTTCAATACCTCACTCCCCATTTCCTTCCCTCCTGATTCCTTGGGATTTCTCTAACCAATAAAGTATTGACACATATATTTTTGCCTTAAGCTTTGTTTCTAGAAAAAAATATATAATATCACATGCCTCAGACCATACGTATTTACTTCTTATACCTGCACTGATTTTTTTTTTCCTTACTTGAGTAGCAAACTCCTGATCATTCTTCAAGTTTTATTTCGCTGTGTTCAATAAAGCTTGATCTACTCAAGCAGAATTAATCATTTTCTCCATTGTGTTACTATTAACTTCCTAGCACATACATCTATCATTGTATTTGCCATAATGTTTTATAGTGGTTTGTATTGCTGATTAAACCATGAACTCCTTGAGAGTCATATCTTAGGCTTCTTTGGATTTTCAACATCATTAATAGTCTCTGGAACATAGTGTGTAATCATCATTTTATTTTTTTACATCTTTATTGGAGTATAATTGCTTTACAGTGTTGTGTTACTTTGTGCTATATAACAAAGTGAGTCAGCTATATGTATACATATGTGCCCATATCCCCTCCCTCTTGTGCCTCCCTCCCACCCTCCCTACCTCACCCCTCTAGGTGGTCACAGAGCACTGAGCTGATCTCCCTGTGCTATGCAGCTGCTTCCCACTAGCTGTCTATTTTACATTTGGTAGTTTATATTGGTCAGTGCTACACTCTCACTTCATCTCAGCTTACCTTCCCTGAACCCATGTCCTCAAGTCCATTCTCTACATCTGCATCTTTATTTCTGTCCAGCCCCTAGGTTCATCAGAACCTTTTTTTTTTTAGATTCCATATATACGTGTCAGCATATGGTATTTGTTTTTCTCTTTATGACTTACTTCACGCTGTATGACAGCCTCTAGGTCCATCCACCTCACTACAAATAACTCAATTTCCTTTCTTTTTATGGCTGAGTAATATTCCTTGTATATATGTGCCACATCTTCTTGATCCATTCATCTGGCAATGGACACTTAAGTTGATTCCATGTCCTGGTTATTGTAAATAGGGCTACAATGAATATTATGGTACATGATTCTTTTTGATTATGGTTTTCTCAGGGTGTATGAACAGTAGCGGGGTTGCTGGGTCACAGGGTAGTTCTATTTTTAGTTTTTTTGAGGAACCTCCGTACTGTTCTCCATAGTGGCTGTATCAATTTACATTCCCACCAACAGTGCAAGAGGGTTCCCTTTTCTCCACACCCACTCCAGCATTTATTGTTTGTAGATAGATTTTTTGATAATGGGCATTCTGACTGTGTGAGGTGATACCTCACTGTGGTTTTGATTTGCGTTTCTCTAATGATTAGGGATGTAGAGCATCCTTTCATGTGTTTGATGGCTATCCTTATATTGTCTTTGCAGGAATGTGTGTTTAGGTCTTCCACCCATTTTAGGGCTGGGTTGATTGTTTTTTTGATATTGAGCTGTTTGAGCTGCTTGTATATTTTGGAGATTAATCCTTTGTCAGTTGCTTCATTTGCAAATATTTTCTCCCATTCTGAAGGTTGTTTTTTCATCTTGTCTTTGGTTTCATTTGCTGTGCGAAAACTTTAAGTTTCATTGGGTCCCCTTTGTTTATTTTTATTTTTATTTCCATTAGTCTAGGAGGTGAGTCAAAAATAATCTTGCTGTGATTTATGTCATAGATTGTCCTGCCTATGTTTTACTCTAAGAGTTTTATAGCGTCTGATCTTACATTTAGGTCTTTAATCCATTTTGAGTTTATTTTTGTGTATGGTGTTAGGGAGTATTCTAATTTCATTCTTTTACTTGTAGCTGTCCAGTTTTCCTAGCACCAATTATTGAAGAGGCTTTCTTTTCTGCATCGTATTGTGTTGCCTCCTGTGTCAAAGATAAGATGACCATATGTGCATGGGTTTAGCTCTGAGTTTTCTATCCTGTTCCATTGATCTATATTTCTCCTTTTGTGCCAGTACCATACTGTCTTAATTACTGTAGCTTTGTAGTATAGTCTGAAGTCAGGGAGCCAGATTCCTTCAGCTTCGTTTTTCCTTCTCAAGACTGCTTTGGCTATTCAGGGTCTTTGTGTTTCCATACAAATTGTGAATTTTTTTTGTTCTAGTCTGTGAAAAATGCCGTTGGTAGTTTGATAGGGATTACATTGAATGTGTAGATTGCTTTGGGTAGTATAGTCATTTTCACACTGTTGATTCTTCCAATCCAAGAACATGGTATATCTCTTTATCAGTTTGTAGCGTCTTTGATTTCTTTCATCAGTGTCTTATAGTTTTCTGCATACAGGTCTTTTGTCTCCTTAGGTAGGTTTATTCCTAGGTATTTTATTCTTTTTGTTGCAATGGTAAATGGGAGTGTTTCCTTAATTTCTCTTTCAGATTTTTCACCGTTAGTGTATAGGAATGCAAGAGATTTCTGTGCATTAATTTTGTATCCTGCTACTTTACCAAGTCATTGATTAGCTCTAGTTTTCTGGTAGCATGTTTAGGATTCTCTATATATGGTATCATGTCATCTGCAAACAGTGACAGTTTTACTTCTTCTTTTCCAATTTGGATTTCTTTTATTGCTTTTTCTTCTCTGATTGCTGAGGCTAAACCTTCCAAAACTATGTTGAATAATAGCGGTAAGAATGGGCAACCTTGTCTTGTTCCTGATCTTAGTGGAAATGCTTTCAGTTTTTCACCATTGAGAAAGGTGTTGGCTGTGTGTTTGTCATATATGGCCTTTATTATGTTGAGGTAAGTTCCCTCTATGCCTACTTTGTGGAGAGTTTTTATCATAAATGGGTGTTGAATTTTGTCAGAAGCTTTTTCTGAATCTATGGAGTTGACCATAAAGTTTTTCTCCTTCAGTTTGTTAATATGGTTTATCACACTGAATGATTTGCCTATATTGAAGAATCCTTGCATTCCTGGGATAAACCCCACTTGACCATGGTGTATGATCCTTTTAATGTGTTGTTGGATTCTGTTTGCTAGTATTTTGTTGAGGATCTTTGCATCTATTTCATCAGTGATATTGGCCTGTAGTTTTCTTTTTTTGTGACATCTTTGTCTGGTTTTAGTATCAGGGTGATGGTGGCCTCGTAGAATGAGTTTAGGAGTGTTCCTCCCTCTGCTGCATTTTGGAAGAGTTTGAGAACGATAGCTGTTAGCTCTTCTCTAAATGTTTGATAGAGTTTGCCTCTGAAGCCATCTGGCCCTGGACTTTTGTTTGTTGGAAGATTTTTAATCACAGTTTCAATTTCAGTGCTTGTGATTGGTCTGTTCGTATTTTCTGTTTCTTCCTGGTTCAGTCTTGGAACGTTGTAGTTTTCTAAGAATTTGTCCATCTCTTCCAGCTTGTCCATTTTATTGGCATATAGCTGCTTATAGTAGTCTCTCGTGATCCTTTGTATTTCTGCAGTGGCAATTGTTACTTCTCCTTTTTCCTTTCTAATTCTGTTGATTTCAGTCTTCTTTTTTTTCTTGATGAGTCTGGCTAATGGTTTATCATTTTGTTTATCTCTCAAAGAATCAGCTTCTAGTTTTACTCATCTTTGCTATTGTTTCCTTCATTTCTTTTTCATTTATTTTTGATCTTATATTTATGATTTCTTCCTTCTGCTAACTTTGGGTTTTTTTTTATTGTTCTTTTTTCTCTAATTGCTTTAGGTGTAAAGTTAGTTTGAGATTTTTCTTGTTTCTTGAGGTAGGATTGTATTGCTATAAACTTCCCTCTTAAAACTGTTTTTGCTGTATCCAGTAGTATTTGGGTTGTCGTGTTTTCATTGTCATTTGTTTCTAGGTATTTTTTGGTTTCCTCTTTGATGCCTTCAGTGATCTCTTGGTTATTTAGTAGCGTATTGTTTAGCCTCCACGTGTTTGTAATTTTTACAATTTTTTTCCTGTAAGTGATATCTAGTCTCATAGTGTTGTGGTCATAAAAGATACTTGATACAATTTCAATTATCTTAAATTTACTAAGGCTTGATTTGTGACCCAAGATATGATCTATCCTGGAGAATGTTCCATGTGCACTTGAGAAGAAAGTGTATTCTGTTGTTTTTGGATGGAATGTCTTATAAATATCAATTAAGCCCATCTGTTGTAATGTGTCATTTAAAGCTTGTGTTTCCTTATTTATTTTCATTTTGGATGATCTGTCCGTTGGTGAAATTGGAGTGTTAAAGTCACCCACTATTATTGTGTTACTGTTGATTTCCCCTTTTATTTCTGTTAGCATTTGCCTTATGTGTTGAGGTGCTCCTATGTTGGTTGCATAAATATTTATAATTGTTACATCTTCTTCTTAGATTGATCCCTTGATCATTATGTAGTGTCCTTCTTTGTCTCTTGTAATAGGCTTTATTTTAAAGTCTATTTTGTCTGATATGAGAATTGCTACTCCAGCCTTCTTTTGATTTCCATTTGCATGGAATATCTTTTTCCATCCCCTCACTTTCAGTGTGTATGTGTCCCTAGGTCTGAAGTGGGTGTCTTATAGACAGCATATACATGGGTCTTGTTTTTGTATCCATAGAGCCAGTCTGTCTCTTTTGGTTGGAGCATTTAATCCATTTACATTTAAGGTAATTATCAATACATATGTTCCAATCCCATTTTCTTAATTGTTTTGGGTTTGGTTTTGCAGGTCTTTTCTTCTCTAGTGTTTCCCACCTAGAGAAGTTCCTTTAGCCTTTGTCATAAAGCTGGTTTGGTGGTGCTGGATTCTCTTAACTCTGTTTGCATAGCTCCTGGGGTTCAGCTTTGGTTTTGGCCCCGCTTCTGCATGTAGGCCACCCTCAGGCATCTGTTCCCCACCCAGACAGGAGGGGGTTAAAGCAGCAGCTGGGGTCTCTTGCTCACTCAGGCTGGGGAGAGGAGGGTTATGGTAGTAATAATTTGAATGCGAGGCGTGCCTGTGTTGGCAGAGGCCAGCATGACTTTGCAACAGCCTGAGGCACGCTATGTGTTCTCCCGGGGATGTTGTCCCTGGATCATGGGACCCCGGCACTGGTGGGCTGCACAGGCTCCCGGGGGCGTGTGTGTAGTGACCTGTGCCTGCACACAGGATTCTTGTTGGCAGTGGCAGCAGCAGTAGTAGTCCCTACCTGCCTCTGGGGTCCGAGCTGATAGCCGCAGCTGGCACCCATCTATGGAGCTCACTTAGGCCATGCTATTCCGTCTGTGGGCACACGGAGCAGGAAGCCCTTCTCCTCGTGCACCTGGAAACAGTGGTCTCTTGCCTCTCCAGCAGGTCCAGACTTTTTCCTGGACTCCCTCCCAGCTAGCTGTGGCACACTAGCCCCCTTCAGGCTGTCTTCACACAGCTAACCCCAGTCCTCTCCCTCATGTCTGACCTCTGAAGCCAGGGCCTCAGCTCCGAGCCCCCACCCACCCTGGCGGGTGAGCAGACAAGCCTCTCAGGCTGGTGAGTGCTGGTTGGCACCAATCCTCTGTGCAGGAATCTCTCTGCTTTGCCCTCTGCACCCCTGTTCCTGCGCTCTCCTCCATGGCTCTGAAGCTTCCCCCTCCACCACCCCCATCTCCACCAGTGAAGGGGCTTCCTAGTGTGGGGAAACTTTTCCTGCTTCACAGCTCCCTCCCAGAGGCGCAAGTCCCCTCCCGATTCTTTTGTATCTGTTTTTTCTTTTTTCTTTGGCCCTACACAGATACATGGGGATTTTCTTGCCTTTTGGGAAGTGTGAGGTCTTCTGCCAGCATTCAGTAGGTGTTCTGCAGGAGTTCTTCCACATGTAGATGTATTTTTGATGTATTTATGGGGAGGAAGGTGATCTCCACGTCTTACTCCTCCACCATCTTGAAGGTCTCCCTAATCATCATTTTTTATGGAATGAATTAATTTCTTAATTAAAATTTAATATTAAGACCATGTTCTAGTTTTGTGGCCTGTGTGAATGCAGAGAAATGTCTAATAGCTGAAGATTTATACTATTTTACATAAGCACCTAGTATGTAACTATATGTACCTGTTATGTAATTATTTACATATATTGAATATCCAAAAGTATTTTATTTACCTATATATTTTATCTTCCTGTCTAGCTATCTCTCTCCCCCCTACCTATTTCTGTATTGTCAGTGTGTACTATTCCTTTGAGGATGAGAAAGAGAACAGACAAGTGCCATTGATAAAGCAATAGACCATGAGGTTACTTGTTCAAAGTCAAAACACTGTATGCTTTGGAGAAATGATTTTTATTGCTTTAGTTCAGAAGTGAGCCTGCATTGCTGCTTTGTTTCGGCCTGGTGTGTTTTGGTTCTGACAGAGATTTTGCTGTTATAATGGTCTCAATGCAGTACTTAAACTAGAAATAGCAAGCCTAAGAAATGACATAATTTTTACCAACAACTGAGGTGACAATGAAGAAATTTCATTTGCAGCTTCAGATACTTTGAGCTTCAAGTCAATACTGGATCCCTGAGCACATATTAATTTATTTGCAGATCCCTCTCTAATATATCTCTGTGCTCCAACCTCCATAACCGCCTAGTATAATTGTTATAGTTCTGATTTGCAGGTGTTGCCTCTCATTTCTATGCCACAGGCTACTTGCTCATCCAAAGCCAGTTATTTCATAATTCCCAAAGAGGGAGAGAAATGTCCTCCCACATCCAGAGCTTCATCATTGTTGGCATATTATGTTTCTAATTAATCAGCTTTCTTTCAAATTTAGCCTTTAGGCTTTTGCCTCCAAAATCACCAAAAATGGCATCAAATCCTGAGTGCTTCAGTAGTATAAGAACTTTAGTATCTGTGTCCTAGAAAACCCTTACCACTTACTATATTATATTACTATAAATATTCAGAAAATATGCAATGATAATTTGTATCCAGTTGAAAATACATTATTAGCATGTAATTATTCCCTATTGAATTTATTTCTGATCTGAATATATTATTTATGGGTGAGAATAAGGGGAGAAAATCATTCCTTTTTTGTTCATTTTACCTCTTTATGATTTATTCAAACTAATTTATTTATTACTTTTTTGTTTTGTTTTGTTTTTGTTTTTGTGTTTTGAGGACAACACTTTGAGATAATGCATCCTGGAAAGTATCTGCATTCTGGTTAGGACATTTATTTGGAATGAATTAAAGCTCTTGAAGACTCTATTATATTCTTTCTTTGTTATGCATTTAAGAGATCTCTCAGTTCCTTTCAAGGTATTTATTATTTCTTGTTCTGAGTTTGATGTAAAATGTCACAAAACAACTCTACGAGAGTGTGGGCAGTTTCCATACTGTCAAAGAGAAGTGATCCTCATTTATGATGAAATAGTTATTTACTTTAGGCTTGTAAGCCCCTTTGTCATGTGCAATTTTCCATTCAATCATGATACTTTAAACAAAAGAAATATAAATAGATGGAGACATCAAATCAATGAATATGATCACTTTATTAACTAAAACGATTTTAAAAGGGGCCAGGTAAGTTTAGGAAAACAAACCTCAGAATTTCATTTGAAATCCTACAGACTTTTGTCTGCATTTCCCATGCTCTCAGATGCTGAAACAATAACACACTTGATGGCAGTGAACAAGAAACGTTTGTTAAAGTAATCTACTTGCCAAACATGACCTAACCTTGTTTTATTTTTTACATTGTTTTTCTATCTACAAAGGTACAAGGCTTTTGTGTGCTTCTCAGACAGATTAGGCCCCAAAAGGGAAGTGCATGGTCAAGCAATGAAAAAAGTTTTGGAATTGGCTGGCTTGTTTGTGAGCGGTCCATTCTATTATTGCTCTTAGGCTCAAATCTGATACTTGTGGTGAAATGAGAGGATGTGGGTATGGGGGTTGAGTTGGTAAAATTCAGTGGCAAAAAGAGGAAAAGGAGCACACATCCTTAAGGAGAGCATGCTACTTCTGATCTTAGGTTTAGTACTGAACATCTCCCCATTTCACAGATAGGATGAAACCAATTAAACATCATCAGGATCTAATGTGCTCACTAGATCTTGATGGTTTTCTTACCTTTTTCTCTTGTATATCTTCCTACACACCCTGTTCTGCCATGTGTTCCTTTATACTAAAATGGAGCTTCTCAAAGGTGGCACCATTGACATTTTGGGGTGAGTTGATTCTTTTTTGGGGAGTGAAGGCTGGGCTGCCTTTGGCATTATAAGCTGTTAAGCAGCAACTCTGATTTTTATCTGCTAGATTTGAGTAACACAGTCCTCCCCTGCCCTAGTTATGACAACCAAAAATATCTCTAGACATTACCAAATATCCCTTGAGATATTTGCAAAATATCCCCCCAAGTCACCCCTTGTTAAGAACCACTGTACTAAAAGAATAATTTTAAAAACTGCATTAAATATGGTGCTCTAGCTGCTCTCCTCAAATCTCAGTTACTCAACACATTAAAAGTTTATGTTCTCCGCACTTTACCATTATGTGCAGATATTCCTGGTCAGATGGCCTTCCATAATGTAATGAAGGAATATAAGCCCCTTACATTTCACAGATCTGCCCTTCTCAAGGGGCTTTGAGTCTTTTCTATCCAGTAAATGGAAAAAGAGAGCAGGAAAAAAACTGCCCAATTCTGAACTACTTTGGATAGGAATGGATGTGCATATTGTATTTGCTTACATTCCATTGAGAAAAGTAGTCATTGGCATCACATAGATGAATATGAACTGGAAAATCTAGTCCCTACATCGGCAGCCATTTCCAAGCAATTATTCCACCCCAAGAAAGAACAAAACAGAAGTCTTTGGGGGAAGAAGTGGTGTGTCACTTACCCTTCTTTGCTGCATAACCCTAGAATATCTTTTCTTCTCCATGGACCCCCTAAGTTGCGGCTGCTGATAGATATCTGGGAGAGGAACTAAACTGAGGTGCCACTGGACAGAAGATATTTTAAGATATTTACCCTGAAGAGAAGTAAAAAATCTTAGAAACCTACCGACACTATAGTTACACAATTAGAAGAATGATAAACATAATTTTTGAGACACTTAAATATTTACTATATTACATATTCATCTAAAAATAATTAAATGAATATTCATTTAAATAAACCATACCCTACAATATAGTGGGTTTAAAAGAACAGAAGTCTGATATTAGATTTTGAGTCTGTCCTTACTGGCTTGTGATTTGCGCAAGTCATTGAATATTCCAGCATGTTTGTTCTGCATGTGTAAAATAGACATAAAACCACTTAATGTTCTTACAGGGGATTCATAGGAGAGTTACATTATAATTTTATTTGAAAAATTCTTCATTCTAGCTAACTTCAAAGTTATACTTATATCACACTACTTATTATGAGTTACTGTGTGGAGCTGGTAAATGATCACATATTGGTTCACTGTCCATTAGAGAGAGGGATTCTGAATTATCTAAAGAAAAGAAGGCTGAGAGGCTGCATGGCAATCTTGTGAGCCCAGTGAGCATTTGGACATATTCATGGAGACCTCAGGCTATATAAAAGGAATCTCCTTTATGTTTTAGGTACTATAAAGGCCTCTGTAACAGTAGTTGAGCAATAAGGAAGATGAATTTATAAGCCAGGGCATTCTCTGATGGGCAGTAGCCAAGAAATTAGGTCTTAATTTTTGAAGACTGGATGCATCAATGATATCTGGAGCAGAAGCAAGAAACACTACAATCCTGCAGCCTGTGGAACAAAAAACACATTCACAGAAAGATAGACAAGATGAAAAGGCAGAGGCCTATGTACCAGATGAAGGAATAAGATAAAACCCCAGAAAAACAATTAAATCAAGTGGATAGGCAACCTACCAGAAAAAGAATTCAGAATAATGATAGTGAAGATGATCCAGGACCTCAGAAAAAGAATGGAGGCAAAGATCGAGAAGATGCAAGAAATGTTTAACAAAGACCTAGAAGAATTAAAGAACAAACAAACAGAGATGAACAATACAGTAACTGAAATGAAAAGTACACTAGGAGGAATCAATAGCAGAATAACTGAGGCAGAAGAACGGATAAGTGACGTGGAAGACAGAATGGTGGAATTCACTGTTGCAGGACAGAATAAGAAAAAAGAATGAAAAGAAATGAAGACAGCCAAAGAGACCTCTGGAACAAAATTAAATGCAACAACGTTCGCATTATAGGAGTCTCAGAAGGAGAAGAGAGAGAGAAAGGACCAGAGAAAATATTTGAAGAGATTATAGTCAAAAACTTCCCTAACATGGGAAAGGAAATAGCCACCCAAGTCCAGGAAGTGCAGAGAGTCCCAGGCAGGATAAACCCAAGGAGAAACATGCCGAGACACATAGTAATCAAATTGGCAAAAATTAAAGACAAAGAAAATTTACTGAAAGCACCAAGGGAAAAATGACAACATACAAGGGAATTCCCATAAGGTTAACAGCCGATGTCTCAGCAGAAACTCTACAGGCCAGAAGGGAGTGGCATGATATACTTAAAGTGATGAAAAGGAAGAACCTACAACCAAGATTACTCTATCCGGCAAGGATCTCATTCAGATTTGATGGAGAAATCAAAAGCTTTACAGACAAGCAAAAGCTAGGAGCATTCAGCACCACCAAACCAGCTCTACAATAATTGCTAATGGAACTTCCCAAAGTGGGAAACACAAGAGAAGGAAAGGACCTACAAAAACAAACCCAAAACAATTAAGAAAATGGTAATAGGAACATACATATCGATAATTACCTTAAACGTGAATCGATTAAAGGCTCCAACCAAAAGACACAGGCTTGCAGAATGGATACAAAAACAAGACTCATATATATGCTGCCTACAGGAGATCCACTTCAGACCTAGGGACACATACAGACTGAAAGTGAGGGGATGGAAAAAGATACTCCATGTAAATGTAAATCAAAAGAAAGCTGGAGGGCTTCCCTGGTAGCGCAGTGGTTGAGAGTCCACCTGCCGATGCAGGGGACACGCGTTCGTGCCCTGGTACGGGAAGATCCCACATGCCGCATAGCGGCTGGGCCCGTGAGCCATGGCCGCTGAGCCTATGCATCCGGAGACTGTGCTCCACAGCAGGAGAGGCCACAGCAGTGAGAGGCCCATGTACCGCAATTTAAAAAAATAAAAAAATAAGAAAGAAAGCTGGAATAGCAGTACTCATATCAGATAAAATAGACTTTAAAGTAAAGACTGTTGCAAAGGATAAGGAGGAACACTACATAATGATAAAGGGACCAATCCAAGAAGAAGATATAATAACTATAAATGTTTATGCACCCAAGATAGGAGCACCTCAATACATAAGGCAACTGCTAAAAGCTCTAAAAGAGGAAATCAACAGTAACACAATAATAGTGGGGGACTTTAACACCTCACTTACACCAATGGACAGATCATCCAAACAGAAAATTAGTAAGGAAAAACAAGGTTTAAATGACACAATAGACCAGATAGATTTAATTGATGTTTATAGGACATTCCATCCAAAAACAGCAGATTACACTTTCTTCTCAAGTATGCAGGAAAAATTCTCCAGGACAGATCACATCTTGGGTCACAAATCAAGCCTCAGTAAATTTAAGAAAATTGAAATCATATCAAGCATCTTTTCTGACCACAACGCTATGAGATTAGAAGTGAACTACAGGGCAAAAAAATGTAAAAAACACAAACACATGGAGGCTAAACAATACATTACTAAATAACCAAGATATCACTGAAGAAATCAAAGAAATCAGTAACTACCTAGAGACAAATGACAATGAAAACATGACGATCCAAAACCTTTGGGATGCAGCAAAAGCAGTTCTAAGAGGGAAGTTTATACCTATACAAGCCTACCTCAAGAAACAAGAAAAATGTCAAACAATCTAACCTTACACCTAAAGAAACTATAAAAAGAAGAACAATCAAACCCCAAAGTTATCAGAAGGAAAGAAATCATAAATATCAAAACAGAAATAAATGAAATAGTCTCAAAGAAAACAATAGTAAAGATCAATAAAACCAAAAGCTGGTGCTTTGAGAAGATAAACAAAATTGATAAACCATTAGCCAGACTCATCAAGAAAAAGAGGGAGAGGACTCAAATCAATAAAATTAGAAATGAAAAAGGAGAAGTTACAACAGACACTGAGAAATACAAAGCATCCTAAAGCAACTCTATGCCAATAAAATGGACAACCTGAAAGAAATGGACAACTTCTTAGAAAGGTATAACCTTCCAAGACTGAACCTGGAAGAAATAGAAAATATGAACAGACCAGTCACAAGTAATGAAATTGAAACTGTGATTTAAAATCTTCCAACAAACAAAAGTCCAGGACCACATGGCTTCACAGGTGAATTCTATCAAACATTTAGAGAAGAGGTAACATCCATCCTTCTCAAACTCTTCCCAAAAATTGTGGAGGAAGGAGTACTCCCAATATCATTCTATGAGGCCACCTTCACCCTGATACCAAAACCAGGCAAAGATACTACAAAAAAAGAAAATTACAGACCAATATCACTGATGAATATAGATGCAAAAATCCTCAAAAAAAAATACTAGCAAACAGAATCCAATAACACAAGAAAAGGATCATACACTATAATCAGTGGGATTTATCCCAGGGATGCAAGGATTCTTCAATATATGCAAATCAATCAATTTGATACACCATATGAACAAATTGAAGAAGAAAAACCATATGATCATCTCAATAGATGCAGAAAAAGCTTTTGACAAAACTCAACACCCATTTATGATAAAAACTCTCCAGAAAGTGGACATAGAGGGAACCTACCTCAACATAATAAATACCATATATGACAAACCCACAGCAAACATCATTCTCAGTGGTGAAAAACAAAGCATTTCCTCTAACGTCAGGAACAAGACAAGGATGTCCACTCTCACCACTATTATTCAACATAGTTTTGGAGGTCCTACCCATGGCAATCAGAGAAGAAAAAGAAATAACAGGAATACAAATTGGAAAAGAAGAAGTAAAACTGTCACTGTTCGCAGATGACATGATACTATACATACAGAATCCTAAAGATGCCACCAGAAAACTACTAGAGCTAATAAGTGCATTTGGTAAAGTTGCAGGATACAAAATTAATGCTCAGTAATCTCTTGCATTCCTATATACTAATGAAGAAAAATCTGAAAGAGAAATTAAGGAATCACTCTCATTTATCACTGCAATAAAAAGAATAAAATACCTAGGAATAAACCTACTGAGGGAGACAAAAGACCTGTATGCAAAAAAGTGTAAGACACTGATGAAAGAAATTAAAGATGATACCAACAGATGGAGGGATATACCATGTTCTTGGATTGGAAGAATCAATATTGTGAAAATGACTATACTACCTAAAGCAATCTACAGATTCAATGCAATCCCTATCAAATTACCAATGGCATTTCACAGAACTGGAACAAAAAATCTTAAAATTTGTATGGAGACTCAAAAGACCCTGAATAGCCAAAGTATTCTTGAGGGAAAAAATCGGAGCTGGAGGAATCAGATTCCCTGACTTCAGACTATACTGTAAAGCTATAGTTATCAAGACAATATGGTACTGGCACAAAAACAGAAATATAGATCAATGGAACATGATAGAAAGCCCAGAGATAAACCCACCTACCTGTGGTCAACTAATCTATGACAAAGGAGGCAAGGATATCCAATGGAGAAACAACAGTCTCTTCAATAAGTGGTGCTGGGAAAACTGGACAGCTACATGTAAAAGAATAAAATTAGAACACTTCCTAACACCATACACCAAAATAAACTCAAAATGGATTAGAAACCTAAATGTAAGACTGGACACTATAAAACTCTTAGAGGAAAACATAGGAAGAACACTCTTTGACATAAATCACAGCAAGATCTTTTTTGATACACCTTCTAGAGTAATGGAAATAAAAACAAAAATAAACAAATGGGACCTAATGTAACTTCACAACTTTTGCACAGCAAAGGAAACCATAAGCAAGATGAAAAGACAACCCTCAGAATGGGAGAAAATATTTGCAAATGAATCAATGGACAAAGGATTAAACTCCAACATATATAAACAGCTCATGCAGCTCAATATTAAAAAAAACAAACAACCCAATCCAAAAGTGGGCAGAAGACCTAAATAGACATTTCTCCAAAGAACACATACAGATGGCCAGGAAGCACATGAAAAGCTGCTCAACATCACTAATTATCAGAGAAATGCAAACCAAAACTACAATGAGGTCTCACCTCACACCAGTTAGAATGGGCATCATCAGAAAATCTACAAACAAGGAATGCTGGAGAGGGTGTGGAGTAAAGGGATCCCTCTTGCCCTGTTGGTGGGAATGTAAATTGATACAGCCACTATGGAGAACAGTATGGAGGTTCCTTATAGAACTAAAGATAGAATTACCATATGATCCAGCAATCCCACTACTAGGCATATACCCAGAGAAAACCGTAATTCAAAAAGACACATGCACCCCAGTGTTCATTGCAGCACTTTTTACAATAGCCAGGTCATGGAAGCAACCTAAATGCCCCTTGACAGATGAGTGGATGAAGGAAATGTGGTACATATACACAGTGGAATATTATTTAGCCATAAAAGGAACGAAATTGTTGAGACGTGGATTTATCTAGAGACAGTCATACAGAGTGAAGTAAGTCAGAAAGAGAAAAACAAATATCGTATATTAACGCATATATGTGGAACCTAGAAAAATGGTACAGATGAACTAGTTTGCAGGGTAGAAATTAAGACACAGATGTAGAGAACAAATGTATGGACACCAAGGGAGGAAAGCGGCGGGGGGGTCTGGGTGGTGGTATGATGAATTGGGCAATTGGGATTGACATGTATACACCGATGTGTATAAAATTGATGACTAATATGAATCTACTGTATAAAAAAATTAAATTAAAACAAAAAAAGAGGGCTTCCCTGGTAGCACAGTGGTTGAGAGTACGCCTGCCGATGCAGGGGACATGGGTTCGTGCCCCGGTCCGGGAGGATCCCACATGCCGCGGAGCGGCTGGGCCCGTGAGCCCTGGTCGCTGAGCCTGCGCGTCTGGAGCCTGTGCTCCGCAACGGGAGAGGCCACAACAGTGAGAGGCCCGCGTACCGCAAAAGAAAAAGAAAAAAAGTAAACACACTTATGGCTGCTAAGAAGGAAAGGTGGGGTTGGGTGAGGCATAATCCAGGAAGTTGAAATTAGCATAGATACCTTTCCAAAGACCAATAAATAAAAAGTAAATAAATAAATAAATAAAACCTGTTACAAGGCTTTCAAAGGAGCTATCCATTGTTCTGATACTCTATTTCAGACCTTTCTGCATCAAAGGGCCAATATCCTTATTCTTGGTACAATATTTGCCTCTCAACCTTGTCCTCCTGATTGTAACTACCCTTAACATTACTGTGCTCTAGATCAAAACTGATCTGTGAAACCATTTTTATACCTTGAATGGTTTCCAGCCTAACTTCCAGTAACCTTAATAAGTTAATGAGTTACACTGCTGCCCAAGTTAATCGATACCTAGCCTGATCTTCACATTCACCAGTTATGCCCCAGACCTACATTCTGGTTTCAAACTGGATTAATTACACAACAAAAAAATGCATATATTGTGCATGTAGCCAATGGCTGGAGAATTACTTTCATAAGGCATCAATAATTATAGTGTAAGTCAAACTAATTTTTATGGTTTGTGACATTTTTAAGTACCTGAGAAGAACCTGATTTTAGAACACAGATAAATCTTACGAATAGTTTGATATGTGAGCAGTGATTTGGTTGTAAATTAATACTTCTGCTGATTGTTCATGTTTCTTATCTCAACCAAGAATCCCCAAAGACTCAAATAATATTTTTAACAGATGATGAAATCACATGGGCAACTTTGATACTTATTGTGTTATCTCACAGGATTCCATTCTCATGTAAATGCTCTACTCTGGTAATAAGAAAAGGAAAGATGGGAGGTCTGTTTGGGGCTTGAAGTTTGATTATTCTCTTCATTGACTTTTAAGAATATGAAGTGTATTATTTATGCCAAGCCCATGAGACACATTACCTGTACTAAGAAGAACAGTATTTTGCAGAGTTGATTCCTATTAAAGAGTGAGTTTTAACAGCCAAGGGCACAAATAAGCCAACTTGAGGAGTATTGATCAGGGAGAAATGTGGCATTGGCACTGACTTGAAAGTGCACGTTTGCTACTCAATTAGAGTCAAATCCAGCAGCAAGAAAACTGGGGGGGATTCCTTAAAAAAAAAAATAGGGTGCAAGGAGCTCTAACTTTCGTAAGAATTAATTTTAGTTAAATCAGGTACTCTCAAGGTAAGGAAAAATGGATGAACTGGTAGGATAATGATTTACCTGAGACACTCTATTTTCATTGCATCTGGTTGACTTTTTTTCCAATGATATAAAAATGTACATGGTTTTTAGATCACTTAATGAATATAAATATAGATATTTTAATCTGTGTTTCATTAGACTAACACAGTAGTACCACGACTAAACATTGCAAAATTTAGAAACACGTGTCTATTTCCCCTTGGTAAATTTCCCATGGCAGAATTTCTCTACTTACGTTCCTTTTTATGTGGCTAGAACCCATGGTATTTGAAGATGGGAAGGGAAGAATACTATCTAAGTGATAGTAACAAAAATATTCATTGGCAATTATTGCTTTTACGTTTACCTTTTCTATATTGGATATCATATGAACAAAGATAAAAATTATTAAGATTTTGGCCTCATTTTCAGTAATTTAAACAGAGGAATCAGCTTAAAGAAAACAACAATATCCAGGCCCTAGGGTGATCAGTCTAGTTTGACAGTAGTCCTATATTGTTGATTTTATGCTTTGAGTTTTGTGAATGCTTTCATTTCACATTTGGCAGTTTTATTGTTTACGCATATACAATTAGTTGAAAGCCTAAGAAAAAAAAATTATTGTTAACGAAAGGCATTGTCCACTTCTTTAAGTTGGGTAACACGTGGTTGTTTTCTTTTCGGCGTGTCTATGTTCTTTCTTAAATGTTCTTTAGGACAGTGCTTCCAAACTTTAATGTGCATGTGAGTCATTTATGCATCTTGTTAAAATGTGGAATCTGATAGTAGGTTTGTAATAGAGACTGAGATTCTGCATTTCTAACAAGCACCCAGGTAATGCCAATGCTGCTGGTCTGCAGACCATACTTCTAATTTCTATTATGTAATAGCTATTAGCTATTACATCATAGAAGTAGCTATTATAGTAAGCTATTTGACTTTCCTGTTTCAGGACCAATAGGGATGGTGAAATGTGGTGATTAAGACCATGGGCTCTAGTGTCAGGTGATCTGAGTTTGACTTCCAGCTTTCATCTTTGCTTAGCTGTGACTAAATTGTTAAATGTTTCTAAGCCTCAGTGTCCCATTATATAAAAAGTAGATAATGTCTGGTCCTACATCATGGAATTCTTATGTTGATTTCATGAGATAATGCTTATAAAGTACTTAGCCCACTGATAGGCACATAGTAGATACTCTAAAATATTAGATACAATCATTTATATTTGCATTTATATGAAGCAGAAGGGGCTTTCAGAAATTATATAGTTTAACCCTGTTAAAGCTTGGAATATTGAGATATGTAAGATAAACTGAATTGCCTTGGATCGATCAGCAAGTGCTGGTTAATAACCTAGATAAGATGGCATATCAGAGGCAGCATCTGAGAGAAAATTTGGAAGGATTAAGACAGTTAAAACAAAATTCATTACTTTGGCAGATGCATTAATCAAAAGAATAAACCCAGCATATCCTATATTACTTAATAGATTTTCATATTTTTATGAACACACTTCTATTTTTTCAAACATCATTTTACTTGTGCTATTTCAAACACTTTATGATACAACTCATACAGTTTTTAAAGCCATTTTAGCAGAGAAAATCTTGAAGTGCAAGTAGAAATTTATAACATACTCTTCAACAGAATAATTGCTTTGCAGATATCATCACTTTTTTATGCTTAAGAAAAAATCTCCATGGAGGTCTGTCACTGTTTGGCCCTGAGAATCAGGAGGTATGCAATTTAATTCTATTTCTGTTGCTCACTGATTGTGGATTCTTGGGTAAGTCAGTTTATCTCTGGCTCAGTTTCATCAACTATAAAAATATCCATTTTTCCTCCAAGCATCAAGTATAGTTCTGGGTGTTGAAAATTTGTTGTTGGATTATCGCCAAAATGAGTTCATTATTATAATGGCACCTTCACCTTCAGAATATGACCAAGGCTATCAATGACATAAGCCCTTTATCGTAGGAAATTCTATGTCAGTGACTTCCACAATGATTGAAAGTGAGGGCCCATTTCTTTGGGTGTTAAAAGCACTGAGAAATTGGGTAGCAGCTGTTGACATTGCACAAGCTAAATTATTAACCATATATGTGTAAACCTATGCATTTCCTTTAGGAAAAAATGTACCCTACACCACTGTAAAATATGGTGGCATTAACTTTATCTCCAGCTGAATTTAAAAAAATAAACTTCAGTATTATTATAATGCAGATACAAGTTGTCTATGAGGCTTTCCAAAAGATTTTCTTGTGCTTTGAGTTGAGATCTTTTTAAAAATTTTATGCCTTTATGTTTTTTCTCTCTCACAAAATGACATCCAAATGCAAACATGTGGACAGAAAAAGATGATCATAGTAAAGTGGATCCTCATCTTTTCATTAGAGATGGATTAATATTTATGGGTTTATCTTTACCTTAAATATGTTTTTACAGGAAATGCATTTCAAAATTCTGGATTGTCCATAAGGTTTCTTTACATTCCTGACAATGTTCTTCCCAGTGAAGATCAAGATTTATATAAGAAAAGTTTATTGTATTTGTAATTGGAAAAGCATAAAAACTGATTTCTGTCAGTTCCCTCAAGTAGAGGTGCCAAAGCTATTTAGACCTCCACTTATTTCTTTCTGGAACTTCTTCATACACACTCCTTTACCTACCGAGGATGTCATCATTTCAGCATTCCCCATGTGCCTGGTGCTGTTAGTTCGTGAAGCCCGATCCCTTTTGCTGTCATTTGTCCCCCTGTGGGTCACTTAAAAATATCAGATACAGCTGTTGCTTTTACCTATAACTTTGCCCCAAGGTGATAGTTGATGTAAGTGTAAAGAATATCTTGAGAAGAAAATTTGGCATTTAAAATAGAAAGTACAGTATCTTTCTAGGTCAATTTCTAAAGAATGCTATCATTTTGAATTAACACTTTAATTCAAAGTAAAGGGCTGAAAGATGTCTTGACCTCATTTATTAAGCTCTTTTCTTAATTTAGAAGGTTTTGATTTTTAAATATTCTATATTAAATGTGCAAAGTAAATATACCTTAGTTTTCTAAGTCTTTTATTTTTTATTTTTATTTACAATGTTGTGTTAGTTTTAGGTGTACAATACAGTGATTCAGTTACGCATATACATATATTCATTGTTCTTCAGATTCTGTTCTCATATAGGTTATCACAAGAATATTGAGTAGAGTTCCCTGTGCTATAGAGTGGGTCCTTGTTCGTTATCTATCTTATATATAGTAGTGTGTGTATGTTAATCCCAAGTTCCTGATTTACCCCTTCCCCACCCACATTTCCCCTTTGGTGACCATAAGTTTGTTTTTGATATCTTTAAGCCTGTTTCTGTTTTGTAAATAATATCATTTGTGTCATTGTTTAAAGTTAGATTCCACATATGAGTGATATCATATGATATTTGTTTTTCTTTATCTGATTTACTTCACTTAGCATGATAATCTCTAGGTCCGTCGGTGTTGCTGCAAACGGCATTATTTTGTTCTTTTTTTTTCATGAATGTCATTTATTTTTTATTTTAAAAAGACACAATAAAAATATTTTGATATTTTAAAACCCAATGCATTCTTTTTTTTAACATCTTTATTGGAGTATAATTGCTTTACAACGGTGTCTTAGTTTCTGCTTTATAACAAAGTGAATCAGTTATACATATACATATGTTCCCATATCTCTTCCCTCTTGTGTCTCCCTCCCTCCCACCCTCCATATCCCACCCCTCTAGGTGGTCACAAAGCACCGAGCTGATCTCCCTGTGCTATGCGGCTGCTTCCCACTAGCTATCTATTTTACATTTGGTAGTGTATATATGTCCATGCCACTCTCTCACTTTGTCACAGCTTACCCTTCCCCCTCCCCATATCCTCAAGTCCATTCTCTAGTAGGTCTGTGTCTTTATTTCAGTCTTACCCCTAGGTTCTTCATGACACTTTTTTTTCTTAGATTCCATATATATGTGTTAACATACGGTATTTGTTTTTCTCTTTCTGACATACTTCACGCTGTATGACAGCTCTAGGTCCATCCACCACACTACAAATAACTCAATTTCGTTTCTTTTTATGGCTGAGTAATATTCCATTGTATATATGTGCCACATCTTCTTTATCCATTCATCCGGTGATGGACACTTAGGTTGCTTCCATCTCCTGACTATCGTAAATAGAGCTGCAATGAACATTTTGGTACATGACTCTTTTTGAATTATGGTTTTCTCAGGGTATATGCCCAGTAGTGGGATTGCTGGGTCATATGGTAGTTCTATTTGTAGTTTTTTAAGGAACCTCCATACTGTTCTCCATAGTGGCTGTACCAATTCACATTCCCACCAACAGTGCAAGAGGGTTCCCTTTTCTCCACACCCTCTCCAGCATTTATTGTTTCTAGATTTTTTGATGATGGCCATTCTGACCAGTGTGAGATGATATCTCATTGTAGTCTTTATTTGCATTTCTCTAATGCTTAATGATGTTGAGTATCGATTCATGTGTTTGTTGGCAATCTGTATATCTTCTTTGGAGAAATGTCTATTTAGGTCTTATGCCCATTTTTGGATTGGGTTGTTTGTTTTTTTGTTATTGAGCTGCTTGTAAATTTTGGAGATTAATCCTTTGTCAGTTGCTTCATTTGCAAATATTTTCTCCCATTCTGAGGGTTGTCTTTTGGTCTTGTTTATGGTTTCCTTTGCTGTGCAAAAGCTTTGAAGTTTCATTAGGTCTCATTTGTTTATTTTTGTTTTTATTTCCATTTCTCTAGGAGATGGGTCAAAAAGGATCTTGCTGTGAATTATGTCATAAAGTGTTCTGCCTAGGTTTTCCTCTAAGAGTTTGATAGTTTCTCGCCTTACATTTAGGTCTTTAATCCATTTTGAGCTTATTTTTGTGTATGATGTTAGGGAGTGTTCTAATCTCATACTTTTACATGTACCTGTCCAGTTTTCCCAGCACCACTTATTGAAGAGGCTGTCCTTTCTCCACTGTACATTCCTGCCTCCTTTATCAAAGATAAGGTGACCATATGTGCGTGGCTTTATCTCTGGGCTTTCTATCCTGTTCCATTGACATATCTTTCTGTTTTTGTGCCAGTACCATACTGTCTTGATTACTGTAGGTCTGTAGTATAGTCTGAAGTCAGGGAGCCTGATTCCTCCAGCTCTGTTTTTCGTTCTCAAGATTGCTTTGGCTATTCAGGGTATTTTGTGTTTCCGTACAAATTGCGAAATTTTTTGTTCTAGTTGTGTGAAAAATGCCAGTGGTCGTTTGATAGGGATTTCACTGAATCTGTACATTGCTTTGGGTAGTAGAGTCATTTTCACAATGTTGATTCTTCCAATCCAAGAACATGATATATCTCTCCATCTATTTGTATCATCTTTAATTTCTTTCATCAGTGTCTTATAATTTTCTGCATACAGGTCTTTTCTCTCCTTAGGTAGGTTTATTCCTAGATATTTTATTCTTTTTGTTGTAATGGTAAATGGGAGGGTTTTCTTAATTTCACTTTCAGATTTTTCATCATTAATGTATAGGAAAGCCAGAGATTCCTGAGCATTAATTTTGTATCCTGCTACTTTACCAAATTCATTGATTAGCTCTAGTAGTTTTCTGGTAGCATCTTTAGGATTCTCTATGTAGAGTATCATGTCATCTGCAAACAGTGACAGCTTTACTTCTTCTTTTCCAATTTGGATTCCTTTTATTTCCTTTTCTTCTCTGATTGTTGTGGCTAAAACTTCCAAAACTATGTTGAATTAGAGTGGTGAGAGTGGGCAACCTTGTCTTTTTCCTGACCTTAGTGGGAAGGTTTCAGTTTTTCACCATTGAGGATGATGTTGGCTGTGGGTTTGATATTTATGGCCTTTATTATGTTGAGGAAAGTTCCCTCTATGCCTACTTTCTGCAAGGTTTTTACCATAAATGGGTTTTGAATTTGGTCGAAAGCTTTCTCTGCATCTATTGAGATGATCATACGGTTTTTCTCCTTCAATTTGTTAATATGGTGTATCACGTTGATCGATTTGCATATATTGAAGAATCCTTGCATTCCAGGAATAAACCCCACTTGATCATGGTGTATGATTCTTTTAATGTGCTGTTGGATTCTGTTTGCTAGTATTTTGTTGCATCTATGTTCATCAGTGATATTGGCCTGTAGTTTTCTTTCTTTGTGACATCTTTGTCTGGTTTTGGTATCAGGGTGATGGTGGCCTCGTAGAATGAGTTTGGGAGTTTTCCTCCCTCTGCTATATTTTGGAAGAGTTTGAGAAGGATAGGTGTTAGCTCTTTCTCTAAATGTTTGATAGAGTTCTCCTGTGAGCCATCTGGTCCTGGGCTTTTGTTTGTTGGAAGATTTTAAATCACAGTTTCAATTTCAGTGCTTGTGATTGGTCTCTTCGTATTTTCTATCTCTTCCTGATTCAGCCTTGGCAGGTTGTGCATTTGTAATTATTTGTCCATTTATTCCAGGTTGTCCATTTTATTGGCATAGAGTTGCTTGTAGTAATCTCTCATGATCTTTTGTATTTCTGCAGTGTCATTTGTTACTTCTCCTATTTCATTTCTAAATCTGTTGATTTGAGCCTTCTCCCTTTTTTTCTTGATGATCCTGGCTAATGGTTTATCAATTTTGTTTATCCTCTCAAAGAACCAGCTTTTAGTTTTATTGATCTTTGCTATAGTTTCTTTCATTTCTTTTTCATTTATTTCTGATCTGATCTTTATGATTTATTTCCTTCTGCTAACTTTTTGGTTGATTTGTTCTTCTTTCTCTAATTGCTTTAGGTGCAAGGTTAGGTTGTTTATTTGAGATGTTTCTTGTTTCTTGAGGTAGGATTGTATTGCTATAAACTTCCCTCTTAGAACTGCTTTTGCTGCACCCCATAGGTTTTGGGTCATCATGTCTTCCTTGTCATTGTTTCTAGGTATTTTTTGATTTCCTCTTTGATTTCTTCAGTGATCACTTATTTCGGTATTAAGTACTGTATTGTTTAGCCTCCATGTGTTTGTATTTTTTACAGACCTTTTCCTGTAATTGATATCTAGTCTCATAGCATTGTGGTCGAAAAGATACTTGATACAATTTCAGTTTTCTTAAATTTACCAAGGCTTGATTTGTGACCCAAGATATGATCTATCCTGAAGAATGTTCCATGAGCCCTTGAGAAAACTGTGTATTCTGTTGTTTTTGGATGGAATGTCCTATAAATGTCAATTAAGTCCATCTTGTTTAATGTATCATTTAAAGCTTGTGTTTCCTGATTTATTGTCTTTTTGAATGATCTGTCCATTGGTGAAAGTGGGGTGTTAAAGTTCCCTAGTATGAATGTGTTACTGTCGATTTCCCCTTTTATGGCTGTTAGTATTTGCCTTATGTATTGAGGTGCTCCTATATTGGGTGCATAAATATTTACAATTGTTATATCTTCTTCTTGATTTGATCCCTTGATCATTATGTAGTGTCCTTCTTTATCTCTTGTAATAGTCTTTATTTTAAAGTCTATTTTGTCTGATATGAGAATTGCTACTCCAGATTTCTTTTGATTCCCATTTGCATGGAATATCTTTTTTCATCCCCTCACTTTCAGTCTGTGTGTGTCCCTAGGTCTGAAGTGGGTCTCTTGTAGACAGCATATATATGGGTCTTGTTTTTGTATCCATTCAGCCAGTCTGTGTCTTTTCCTGGGAGCGTTTAATCCATTTACATTTAAGGTAATTATCGATATGTATGTTCCTATTCCCATTTTCTTAATTGTTTTGGGTTTGTTATTGTAGGTCTTTTCCTCCTCTTGTGTTTGTTGCCTAGAGAAGTTCCTTTAGCAGTTGTTGTAAAGCTGTTTTGGTGGTGCTGAACTCTCTCAGCTTTTGCTTGTCTGTAAAGGTTTTAATTTCTCCATCAAATCTGAATGAGATCCTTGCTGGGTAGAGTAATCTTGGTTGTAGGTTTTTTCTCCTTCATCACTTTAAATATGTCCTGCCACTCCCTTCTGGCTTGCAGAGTTTCTGCTGTAAGATCAGCTGTTAACCTTATGGGGATTCCCTCTGCAGTGGCGGGCTGCAGAGGCTCCCTGGAAGGGGAGGTGTGGATAGTGACCTGTGCTCGCACACAGGCTTCTTGCTGGCAGCAGCAGCAGCCTTAGTGTCTCTTGCCCGTCTCTGGGGTCTGTGCTGATAGCCGTGGCCCGTGCCCATCTCTGGAGCTCCTTTAAGCAACGCTCTTAATCCCCTCTCCCAGTGCACCAGGAAACAAAGAGGCAAGAAATAGTCTCTTGCCTCTTCGGCAGGTCCAGACTTTTCCCCGTACTCCCTCCCGGCTAGCCGTGGTGCACTAACCCCTTTAGGCTGTGTTCACGCCGCCAACCCCAGTCCTCTCCCTGGGATCCGACCGAAGCCCGAGCCTCAGCTCCCAGCTCCCGCCCGCCCCGGCGGGTGAGCAGACAAGCCTCTCTGGCTGGCGAGTGCCGGTCGGCACCGATCCTCTGTGCGGGAATCTCTCCGCTTTGCCCTCCACACCCCTGTTGCTGCGGTCTCATCCGCGGCTCCGAAGCTTCCCCCCTCCGCCAGCCGCAGTCTCCGCCCGCGAAGGGGCTCCTAGTGTGTGGAAACCTTTCCTCCTTCACAGCTCCCTCCCACTGGTGCGGGTCCCGTCCCTATTCTTTTGTCTCTGTTTATTCTTTTTTCTTTTGCCCTACCCAGGTACGTGGGGAGTTTCTTGCCTTTTGGGAGGTCTGTGGTCTTCTGCCAGGTTCAGTGGGTGTTCTGTAGGAATTGTTCCATGTGTAGATATATTTCTGATGTATCTTTGGGGGGAGAAGGTGATCTCTGAGTCTTACTCTTCCACCATCTTCCCCTTCTCTCTGTTCTTTTTTTAAGGCTGAGTAATATATCATTGTATATATGTACCACATCTTCTTTATCCATTCCTCTGTTGATGGACATTTAGGTTGCCTTCATGTTCTTGCTATTGTAAATAGTGCTGCAGTGAACATTAGGTTGCATGTATCTTTTTGAATTATGGTTTTCTCCAGGTATATGCCCAGGAGTAGGATTGCTGGATCATATGGTAGCTCTATTTTTAGTTTTCTAAGGAACCTGCATACTGTTTTCCATAGTGGCTGTACTAATTTACATTCTCATCAACAGTGTAGGAGGTTTCCCTTTTCTTCACACCCTCTCCAGCATTTATTGTTTATAGAGTTTTTGATGATAGCCATTCTGACCGTTGTGAGTTGATACCTCATTGTAGTTTTGATTTACATTTCTCTGATAATTAACGATGTTGAGCATCTTTTCATGTGCTTTTGGATATCTGTATGTCTTCTTTGGAGAAATGTCTGTATTTTCTGCCCAGATTTTTATTGGGTTGTCTGTTTTTTGTGATACAGAGCTGCAGGAGCTGTTTTTATGTTTTGGAGATTAATCCCTTGTCAGTCGCTTCATTTGCAAATATTTTCTCCCATTCTGTGGGTTGTCTTTTTGTTTTGTTTAAGGTTTCCTTTGCTGTGCAGAAGCTTTAAGTCTAATTAGGTCCTATTTGTTTATTTTTGTTTTTATTTTCATTACTCTAGGAGGTGGATCAAAGAAGATATGTATGTGTGCAGTTTATGTCAAAATGTGTTCAGCCTATGTTTTCCTGTAAGAATTTTATAGTGTCTAGCCTTACATTTTGGTCTTTTATCTCTTTTGAATTTATTTTTGTGTATGGTTTTAGGAAATGTTCTAATTTCATTCTTTTACATGGAGCTGTGCAGTTGAATAAGCACTGCTTATTAAAGAGACTGTCCTTTCTACATTGTATATTCTTGCCTCCTTTGTCATAGATTAATTGACCATAGGTGGGTGAGTTTATTTCTGGGCTTTCTATCCTGTTCCATTGATTGGTATTTCTGTCCTTGCACCAGTACCATACTGTTTTGATTATTGTGGCTTTGTAGTATAGTCTGAAGTCAGGGAGCCTGATTCCCCGAGCTCTGTTTTTCTTTCTCAGGATAGCTTTGGCTTTTCAGGGTCTTTTGTGTTTCCATACAAATTTTAAAATTGAGTCTATTTTAAAAGTCTGTGAGAAATGATATACAGGAATCTGCCTTTTGTACAAATATTACTGTAAGCACATCAGCAGTCTATCTGGGCCCTGGATAACATTTTGGTAGATGCCTTAATCCAACCTCAGACCACATAGTCATTTAGAGGAACAGATTTTGTTTTTACAAGAGCAAATAGGCTTTGCTGATTGCTCAATATGCGGAATTGTCTGAAAAATATTCACCAAAGACACAAAGTAATATAAAAATAAAGCCCTTTTCATAAAGTATTAATTTAAAATGAATTTTGCAATGATCACGAAATGCAGTTTCTTTCTTAATATGGATATCGACCTTTGATTTGAGTCATAGGGACAATCTGGGATGTTGTGAGTGATTCTGAGCAATGTCTTAGAGTATGTGCCTGAAATGTAATAAACTTAGAAATAAAGAATCTCTCCCAACAAATCACTTTTATTTGACCTCTCAGCAGTGAACGTTGAGATCTGACAGATTTGAAGTTAGCACGTGAATGTGAAATATATCAGTCTTGTAAGTGCCTAGGGGAATATTGTTTTGCTACACAGAGATGATCTATTGAAGAAAGTAACCACTGTAGCAGAAAGACTCAGTTTCTTTGATGTACATATTCACTGGGGGCGTGCTTGACAGCTGATTCATTTAGGAAAATCACCATTAATACTGCAATCCTTAAACTTAAGCTGCAGCTGGCTTTTAGAGTCAAACATGGACCCAATTTGAGCTCATATTAGTACAAATACCCTACAGCTTTCATTGCCAGACTGCTTTACATAATCCATAAAAGCAGCTGTATAATTTGAATTTATCCTGGGAGTCGGCTTTGATCAGAAATAATTTCTGTCACATAAAAAATTTGATAAGCTTCCTATGTTCCATGTTTGCACAGTCATGATAGCTCATCCCCTTGGAATTATCGATGGAATGACTGGGCCCTGAAGACCTGCTGAATTAGTGTTTTTATTTACAAGGCCCTCAATCCCGTGGAAAACAGGAACAGTTACTACTACTCAAAGCAGATCCTGAGACAAAGCATTAAAATAATCATAGCTCATAATAACAAATGCTGATATTAAGACATTATTATTTATTCTTCAAGGGGTTATGTTTCAGAGATGCTTTTTTTCTTTACAGGCTTTGGTTTTCCCCTTGGTAGAGTGACAGTCTCTTCCCAGTCTGGGCTGTAACATCCTCCTGGCTGGAGAACTGGTATAAGAGATGTGGAGAAAAAGTCACACTGCTATTCCTGAGTGAGGGGACTGTGGCCTCTGTTGACTTTACATTCTCTTGGCTTGTAGCTTTTAAAAGTAAGGCCAGGTTTTCTGCCATTCTTCTCTCAGCTGGACTCTGACTTGAGATTCACAGAACAAATTGCAGGAGGTAAGCCCAGCCAGGTCTTAAATCCACCTGCAGGCCTTTGCCTGAGCCAGCCATTTTGTCAAAGTCTACATTTTATATCTTCTGAATGCATAGGAGGGAAAAAATACAGTTGATCCTAAATGAATTCATCAAATTCAAAGGTAGTTGTCAGGAAAGGTAGTTTGTCAAAAAAAATAAATAAATAAAGGAAATCTAGGGTAAGAGTTTATTTGCAAAATGAAAAAGTACCTCGGTTTTCTCTTTCCAGACAAATTTGTAAAGTGCTGTTTTCTTTCACTGGTACAGCATACCTTAACCAAAAGTGGAAAATTGAAACAATTGTTTACATATCATAGGTAGTGCTATCAATTGGAGTTTTATAAGACACACACACAAACTGTTTTATTGTATATACAATACTGTATATTATATATATGTATTTCTAAAATGTATTCCTATATAATGTATATATGTGTAGCTATAATTATTTCTTTGTACCCACTTTATGTCCACTCAGATCAACAACTTAATTTTTGGCCTTTTAAATAATTAAGGTGAGAGCTGCTATTTTAATGCATTTCTGGTTTTGCTTTGCTCCTGTCTTATTATTTACTAGTAATTTGTTACCAGCTGGAAAGAAGTTTTTGTTCATTGCTTTGTTCTATTCCCTTTATAAGTCAGGCTCAAAGGAATATATTCTTTAGCAAGCAGCCAGAGCCACTCTGATTACAGATAAGCTAATTGATGCTAAAAAATGAGGGAGACACGGAATGCTGCTCTGAGACCCTGCAGCTCCTAGGGCAGGCATTAGAGACAGTGGCTGCCCCACTTTTCTCTCCAAAGCTGCAGTTCCCCTGTCTGCCAAGCGTCAAGAGCAGGGGCAAGGTGAGCAAGGGACAGGGGTTATGTAAAAACATGGGAGGTTAAATTCAAAATCATAATGGGGTAGATATGTAATGGACTTGGAGTTTACGTGTCCAGCGTTTCTCACAGTGTTGTCTGAGGCCTTCCTAGTAGAATCCCCCTCCTCCTCACTGAGTCAGTCTCTGTGGGGTTGTGGGCCCAGGTTACAAGCACACCAGGTAATTTTTTACTACACACTAAGGTTTGCAAATCACTGATTCTAATCTAATAGTCCTTTTAGCAATATTGATTTACATTGGTTACATCACCATCATTCTCATCAGCATCATAATTGCTAGGATTTATTGAGAATTTACTCTTCAGGGCACTGTGCTTTTCATGCTTTATCTTCTTTAATCTTGACAAAAATCCTATAAATTAGAATCATATAAGCCTTTATAAGTAAAAAGAAACAGGCCTAGAGAACTGAGAACTTTCCCAAGTTGACAACAATTAGTAAGTGATAGAGACAGAATCCAACCCCTCTTCTGTATAACTACAGAGCCTTTACTTGAATACTTTGTAGATAAAAATTTTACAGAAAACAAATATTGCTTTTTGTAGAGACTCTAAAATAGTGGAAATGAATAGGAAATATTTTAGGGAAAAAATACAATTAACTGAAATACTTGAAAGATAGAATAGCTTCATCTTATCTGGTCTGTTGTATTAACAGAAATATTGGACTTATACACAAATTAGAAGAAATGGACATGGAGATATGGAACATTGAATAAGACCAGCATATATGCCCTAAAACTTTCCTAGGGAACTTGGAATTTGCATAGGCAAAAGTAAAACAAGGAATAGTGAAGGATCTTGTGGGTGATTAAATAAAATATCTTTAGTTCCAAATTTTAAATTCCTTTTGTTTGTTTGTATATCCATATTGCCTAGTGCAGGGTTTGCTATATAATAAGATTCAAAATTATTGCTGAATAAATTGAATTGGGTGTGGAATTGGAGAATAAAAAGTAATTGTGAGAGGCCATCCTGGTAGCTTTTCAGATCTGTCATGATGTCTTGATGGAAAAGAGACTCCTTAGGACCTGTTATGCCAACAGTAAGACTGCATCTTAGTGAAGATTTTATTTGGGGAGTGTGTGAATGAAACATTTTAAAATATAAAGGGGGATCAGAGAGAGCATCATGACATGGTACCAAGGACTTTCAGTGCATGCTCTATGCGTAAATGCAGTATTAAAAAGTGATCTATATGGAGATGGGCTGAGGTCATAAGTCTAAAATTTAGTGTGATTTGGATATTAATACCTCAAATGTTAAAGTCAGAGGGACCTAGTTTCAAATCATAGCTCTCCACAATGTTGTATGTGCCAGGACAACATACAGAGCCTCCTCACTTATGAAATATGGATGAGAATGCCTAGGTTATTGATATGTGGGAGGGCATGAATATCTTCTTCGTAAAACACCTCAAAAGTCAAAATTATAGAAGCAAAACTATAAAAGAAAATTGGGACCATGTGATATTTTACTAAACAAACACATTTTTCTTTTGTGTGTGTATAAAACATGTTATATGATATTAGAAATATAAGTTGTTGCTACATGATACTGAACACCAGATGAAAAATTAGAACAAAATTAACCAATCATTGCTGATTATATAAACATCCAGATGTTTGGCATCAGATAGATAAAGCATCTGGCTCGTGAATTGAAATTTTTACTTTTCATATGCAAGTTGTGATAACACTACTTTGTGTTTATTTCTATAATTTTTTTTTTCCTTTCTAAAGTAACAAGCTTATGAATCTCACAAGAGAAATGTATAAAGCAGGGAAAACATTTCAATTTTAGGTAGATTTTAATCTCACAATTAATTTTTACTCTCCAATTTCACACCAAATTCGGTTTATTCAACAATACTTTTGAATCTTATTATATAGCAAACCCCGCATTAGGCAATATGAATTTTAAGACAAACAAACAAAAAAACCACCCCTGCCTAGAGATAGGTCACTTTTGAAGGAAGGGAACAAATGTTTAAAACAATAAAATTTCAGCATCAGCACTGAAGTAAAATCAGGGTGGCACATGCACACAATAAAGAGGCTGCCTTCCCGGCTCCCAGCTAGAGGAAGTGGAGAGAAGAAGGCATGTCTGTAGAGACTTCCAAGAGGAAACTGATGTTGGAGTTGAGTAATAAGGACAAATAGCTGTATGCCGGGAGGATTCAGAAGTGATGGATGTTCAAGGAGCTCATGGGTTTGCCTCTGGAGCTTAGGAGCTACATGTAAGTTGTCTGGGAGATGAGGCAACAAGGAGAGATTCTGAATGGTTTTCTGTTAGTGGGGTGAACAGAGTGGCATTGCACAGAGTGTGAGGGGAGTAGAATGCAGGATGAATGGTGAAGGGAGACAAGAAACCAGTAAGGAGACTACTGCAATGATCTGGGGTTATGAAATCCCTACCTTAGGAAAAAAAATAATAACAGAGAAGAGGGGACAGATTGCAGAGATATAGATGAGCTAAAAGCTCATTTGGTGCTATCAGGATGGAGAGCAAAGGAAAAGGAAGTTTGCCTACAGCTTTCAGGTTTCTGTTTGAATGACAGGGAAATAATGCCATCTTTATATGGAAGAAGAAAGGAGAAGGAACAGCTGTATGGATAAATGTGGTGAAACTAGTTTTTGACATCCCTGTGAGATACAAGAGGGAGATGTCTAGAAGGTCATAAAAAAGTAGCCTAGATTGAAATATTGATTTTTGCGGATATTGAAATACAAGTTAGAACAAGAAGAAACACTGTAAACATTATAAACACTAATGTTAAAATACCGTCTAGATTCATTTAAATGATAATCCAGAGCATCAAGGCAACAGGTATATCTTTTGAAATTGCTTCATTATGAATTCCACGTTGGATGATCAGAAAGTTGGAAATAAAGAAATATATTATTTATGCCCTGATAGAATCTGTGAGCCATGATGTCAGTGCTGTCATATGTTGCTCTTACCCAGAACTATATGATTTTGAGAATTATCTTCTAGAACATTTTATTCAAATTCCAGCACTAAAGATGTGAAAGGTATTATGTCTTTTATACTCCCGAGGGTTCATTTGTATATTTGATGGGAACTGAACTGCATTTTTAATTCAGATTTTTGTCTGTGGGTTTAAATGGCAGAAACAAAGTTTAAGTGCCCCTAAAGTTTTTGAAAAATTCAATCATATATGGCTTTGTACATAGTATCAATTATTTTGTGATTGAAATATTTCTGGCCATAATCCCCAACATTGGACTAGTCCTAACTGTTGACTCTGTTTCACCTCGCCTTGGATTTCTATCCTAATCTGTTGTTATGTGGAACCAGAGGGTAATTCCCGTTGTCAGACTTCAGAGCCCAAGCCTCACTGTCATTTGGCATGCTCTATGGAGCAAAGAAGATTTGCGTTTTGCCTAGAGCTTGTCAAGAGCCATAAACACACACCTTTGAATTAGAGGCGAAGCTAAACTTCTGAATAGCCATCCACAGGCTAGGTCTTTGTAGCCCTTCACAGCAAGATCTGAGCTATAATCTTCAATTTTATTTCACCTCTTAAGTGATAGATTCTGGAATAAACCTCATTTTCCTGATGGCCAAGGTATCTTGACTCCACTTTATATGGATACTATATGTTATTAATCTCAAAATCACCCTTGCTCTTCTTTATTGCTTAAGCAACATAAAAAATTAAAATGATAGTATTTTGTTTATAGAGGGCTAATGGTATGTTTTAATAGCCATAAAACTCTCATTGCTTTTTTTTTCCCCTCTCAATGCTTTTTTTAAAAATAACTTTCTATTATACACAAAATTCATGCTATGTGCTTCCGCATGTACTTTCAAAAAGTGAGAAATTTTCTCATATATTCATGGTCATTATAATACCAATATTAAACATAATTCCTAACTTATTTAACAGGTGGTCCATATTGAAATCCTGGGTTGCATCTCAAATGTCCTTAGCTTGCTGTTGTTTTTTGACTCAGTATTCAGATTCTACTCATTGCATTTTGTTGTTATATCCCTTAAAGCTCTTTAAGTCTTTTTCTTTTAATTGAAGAATAGTTGACACACAATAGTATATTTATTTCAGGCATATCATATAGTGATTCAGCATTTATATACATAACAAATTGATCACCATAAGTCTAATAACCAGCTGTTACCATGTAAAATTATTATAATATTATTGACTATATTCCCTAGGCTTTACATTACATCATTGTGGCTTATTTGTTGTAACTGAAAGTTTGTATCCCTTAATCCCTTTCACCCATTTTGCTTGCCTTTCACCCTCCTCTTCTTTGGTGACCACAAGATTGTTCTCTGTATCTATGGGTCTATTTCTATTTTGTTTTGTTTTGTTTGTTTGTTTTTTAAATTCCATGTATAAGTAAAATTATATGATATTTGTCTTTCTCTTAAAATTACCTCTCAAAATGTTATATATAGAAAAACAAAGGTAAGACTGACAACCAACTTCTTGTGAGAAATAATACAAATGAAGAGATACTTTTTGAACAGTTTTAACATATTAAAAAAAAGAAAACCCTGCCAAATTATAATTGAATAATTGGCAAAAACATTATTCAATATCAAAGGACATTTTCAGGCATATAAAAGGTGAAAAACATTACCACTAGCAAATCAATGCTGTAAGCGATGTTAAAGAAAATCATTCCATCAGAAGGAAAAGAGATAGAAATCAGTATTGACATGGAATAAATAACACTGGAAATGGTAAATATGTGAGTAAATATAAAAGGCTTTTTTTTTTCTTTTAATTCTCTTTGAAAGGTAATGGACTGTTTGATACAGTAGTTGGCAAAATACGGCCTGTGGACCTACAACCTATTTTATATATGGCTTGAGACCTAAGGATAAATTTTGCATACTGAACTATAATAAGACATAATCAAAAACAAAAACCAAGTAACCATGTGCAACAGATCTCATGTGACCTGCAGTGTTTAAAACATTTAATGTGTGGCCCCAGAAAAATATCCTCAGTTTAAAGCAAAAATACTAATGTTGTGACATTTACACCATTTGGAAAAGCAAAATGTGTGAAAACAATAGGACAAAGTCCAGTGGAGGGAAGATGGACTAATAATGTCACAAGATTTTTCTGCTATCCTTTAAGTGATGCAATATTACTTAAAGTTAGATTGTGAAAAGTTAATTATATAAGTTAATGAGAGTTAATGATAAAGTAATAACTTAAAAAGATGAATAGTTAGTAAGCCAATAAAGAAGATACAGTGGATTGAAAAGTAACCAATTATTCCAGAAGATGGGAGTAAAGATGAAAAAGGATACAAAGATCAGAGGGGACAAATAAAAATGATAAGGAAGATGGTAGAACTAAACCTTAAAATAGTAGTAAATCATATTAAATATAATTGGTCATGTACCCCATTAAATGACAGATAAGTCAGATTGCATAAAAAAGCAAGATGCAAATAAACATATGTGGTATACAGTAAGCCCTCCTGAAACATAGAGACATAAATGGTTCAAAGTCAAATAATGGGAAAATATATGCAGTGCTAAGCTAATATAAAGAAAGCTGCAATGGCTATATTAATATGAGATGAAATAAATTTAAAGAAAAGAATATTGCCATTAATAAAGTGGGCCATTTTTTAATGATAAAGAGCATAAAACATTCCTAAATGTTTGTGTTCCTATTACCAAAGTTTACAGATAAATTAAACAAAAATTAATAGAATTGAAAGCAGAAATGGACAGATACCCAATTATAGTGAAAGATTTTATACTGGATAGAAACAAAACAAAAATAAGAATCAAGAAGACTCGAATATCTTCTCCCTGTTATAAAGCAGAAACTAACACACCATTGTAAAGCAATTATACTCCAATAAAGAAGTTAAAAAAAAAAGACTTGAAGGGCTTCCCTGGTGGCGCAGTGGTTGAGATTCCACCTGCCGATGCAGGGGACACGGGTTCGTGCCCCGGTTCGGGAAGATCCCACATGCCGCGGAGCGGCTGGGCCTGTGAGCTATGGCCACTGAGCCTGCGCGTCCGGAGCCTGTGCTCCGCAACAGGAGAGGCCACAACAGTGAGGCCCGCGTACCGCAAAAAAAAAAGAAAAAAAAGAAACAGATAACCTGAAAAGCCCTATACCTATTAGAGGAATTGAATTTGTGGTTAAAAACATTTCCACACAGAAAATTTCCAGTCAAATGGCTTCACTGATGCATTCTACCAAACATTAAAGGAAGAGACAGTATCAACAATACTAGCACCTAGAACATTTGGCACATGGAAATTATGTAATAAATATTAATTTAATTGATAAACCTGTTTTTAATATCTCTCTCTTCAAATATTTATAAGCACAAAACTCTGCATGCGTGCTTCATATAGTTTTCATTTAGGGGCCAGTATTTAGTTAGAAATTTCTGCAGATGCAAAAGGGGAATACCTTAGGTTTGTTACTAAAATACACACCTACAGAGTGTGAACTTTTGAATTTCAAAAAAGGGAGATTACATAGTTAGCATCCCACTTTGCTCTCTGTATATTATGAAACTGCCCTACATTCATCATTGTACTACAAAAATAATCATTTGTTATATGTGTGTATATGACATGTATATGTGTCTATATAAAAAACGTTTTTATTCGTTACAATAAACCATATGACTTTGCAGTATTCTTACCAACTAGAGTCACATCTGACCCAAATAGGAACATTGACCCAATCCCATGGCACATTTGATAAAACCAATTTTATCACCCTGGTATATTTTTGGACTCCAGCAAAGGAGATATAATGATACTCTCATAAATAATTTGGGGGATTTGATTATTTTGCTTTTTACCCCAGTCATGCTCTGCCTCAAAGTTTATCTATGTAATAGCAACTGACTTGGTGTGACAGTTTCTGAAACTTTCTTTTCTCTTCTGTTTCCTTTTCAAAGTAACTCTTGTAAGGTTATTTAAACAGATGTCAGTTTTAATAGAGCAAGGATAAGTTCTCAGGTTATATCTAAGAAATCAATTATAAATGTTCACTGACTTTTACTGATTCTAAAAGCCATGCACCTAAGTAAAAAATATTTATTCATTTAAAATGATAGTAAAGTGTGAGATGGCAGGGGGTTTGTGGATGGAAATTTCAGGAGTCGTATCTTGAGAGATGTCCAATATTTACCTATTTTTATTTTTAATGTAATTTTAAAATTAAAAAACAACCTTTTATATGTATCCTTTCCAAATTTCAATAATTTAGATTCAAAATTGTAATAAGTGTAAAATTGGATCTTTATGTTTTTTAATTGTATTGGTTTGGTTAATAAGAGAATAGGAAATTATAGTCTTCAAATTGAACTTGGCTTCTATTTGTTTTTGCTTTATGCTCAAATTTCTTAAGCTTTGCTTTCAAGAAGAGAACTGTATAACGATATAAAGTTTATCAGAAAAATCAGGTATCTTTTCCTTCTAATAAAACCTTTAAAGAATGAAATGACAGGAATATTGGCACTGATTTTTTTATCCAAGAAAAACTTAAATTTTTAAAAATTTTATATTGGAGTGTAGTTGATTAACAATGTTGTGTTAGTTTCGTGTGTATAGGAAAGTAATTCAGTTATATGTATACATGTATCTATTCTTTTTCAAATTATTTTCCCATTTAGGTTATTACAGAGTACTGAGCAGAGTTCCCTGTGCTATACAGTAGGTCATTGTTGGTTATCTTATTTTATATATAGCAGTGTGTGTATGTCAATCCCAAACTTCCAATCTATCCCCCCCCCACCCTACTCCTCCCCCCTGGTAACCATAAGTTTGTTCTCTAAGTCTGTGAGTCTATTTCTGTTTTGTGAGTAAGTTCAATTTATCATTTTTTTAGATTCCACATATAAGCCATATCATATGATATTTATCTTTGTCTGACCTACTTCACTGAATATGATAATCTCTAGGTCCATCCATGTTGTGGCAATTTTCATTTCATGTTGTTGCATTATTTAATCCCTTTTTATGGCTGAGTAATATTCCATTGTATTTATATACCACATCTTCTTTATCCATTCATCTGTCAATAGACATTAAGGTTGCTTCCATGTCTTGGCTATTGTAAACAGCACTGCAGTGAACACTGGAGTGTGTGTATCCTTTCGAACCATGTTTTTCTCCAGATATATGCCCAGGAGTGGGATTGCTGGATCATATGGTAGCTCAACTTTTAGTTTCTTAAGGAAACTCTATACTGTTCTCCATCATGGTTGTTCCAATTTACATTCCCACCAATAGTGTAGGAGGGCTCCTTTTTCTCCACACCATCTCCAGCATTTATTTTTTGTAGAATTTTTGATGATGGCCATTCTGACTGGTGTGAGGTGATACCTCATTGTAGTCTTGATTTGCATTTCTCTAATGATTAGTGATACTGAGCATCTTTTCATGTACCTTTTGGCCATCTGTATGTCTTCTTTAGAGAAATGTCTGTTTAGGTCTTCTGCCTATTTTTTGATTGGGTTGTTTGGTTTTTCTTGTTACTGAGCAGCATGACTGTTTGTAAATTTTTGAGATTAATGCCTTGTGTGTTGCTTCATTTGCAAATATTTTCTCCGTTTCTGTGGGTTGTCTTTTCATTCTGTTTATGGTTTCCTTTGCTGTCAAAAAGTTTTTAGAGTTTCATTAGGTCACATTTGTTTATTTTTGTTTTTATTTCCATTACTCTAGGAGATGGATCAAAAAATATATTGCTGCATTTTATGTCAGAGTATTCTGCTTATGTTTTCCTCTAAGATGTTTATAGTTTCCGGTCTTACATTTAGGTCTTAAATCCATTTTGAGTTTATTGTGTTGTGTTAAAGAATGTTCTAGTTGCATTTTTTTTTTAATGTAGCTGTCCAGTTTTCCCAGCACCATTTATTGCAGAGACTGTCTTTCCTCCATTAGATAGTCTTGCTTCCTTTGTCATTGATTAATTGACCATAAGTGCATAGGCTTATTTCTGGGCTTTCTATCTTGTTCCATTGATCTATGTTTGTTTTTGTGTCAGTAGCATACTGTTTTGATTACTGTAGCTTTGTAGTATAATCTGAAGAGAGGGAGCCTGATTCCTCCAGCTCTGTTTTACTTCCTCAAGATTGCTTTGGCTATTCAGGGTCTTTTTTGTCTTCATAAAAATTAAAAAAATAATTTTGTTCTAGTTCTGTGAAAAATGCCATTGGTAATTTGATAGGGATTGCATTGAATATGTAGATTGCCTTAGATAATATAGTCATTTTGAGAATATTGATTCTTCCAATCCAAGAACATGGTATATCTTTCCATCTGTTTGTGTCATCTTCGATTTCTTTCATCAGCCCCTTACTATTTTCAGAGTACAGGTCTTTTGCCTCATTAGATAGGTTTATTCCTAGGTATGTTATTCTTTTTTTTGTTTGTTTTCATTGGAGTATAGTTGCTTTACAATGTTGTGTTAGTTTCTGCTGCACAGCAAAATGAATCAGTTATATGTATACATATATCTCCTCTTTTTTAGATTTCCTTCCCATTTAGGTCACCACAGAGCATTGAGTAGAGTTTCCTGTGCTATACAGTAGGTTCTCATTAGTTATCTGTATTATACATAGTAGTGTACATATATCAGTCCCAGTCTCCCAATTCATCCCACCCCATTGCCCCCCTTGCTACAGATAAGCTTCTTTTCTACATCTGTGTCTCTATTTCTGCTTTGCAAATTAGTTCATCTGTATCATTTTTCTAGATTCCGCATATGAGCAATATTATATGATATATAATTTTCCCTTTCTGACTAACTTCACTCAGTATGACAGTCTCTGGGTCTATCCATGTCTCTGCAAATGGCACTATTTTGTTCCTTTTTATGGCCGAGTAATATTCCATTGTATATATGTACCACATCTTCTTTATCCGTTCCTCTGTTAATGGACATTTAGGTTGATTCCATGTCCTGGCTGTTGTAAATAGTGCTGCAGTGAACATTGGGGTGCAGATATCTTTCTGAATTATGGTTTTCTCTGGGTGTATGCCTAGGAGTGGGATTGATGGCTCATATGGTCGTTCCATTTTTGTTTTTTTATGGAACCCCCATATTATTCTCCCTAGTGGCTGTACCAATTTACATTCCCACCAATGGTGTAGAAGGGTTCCATTTTCTCTACACCCTCTGCAGCATTTACTGTTTTTAGAATTTTTGATGATGGCCATTCTGACCAGTGTGAAATGATACCCCATTGTAGTTGTGATTTTCATTTCTCTAATAATTAGTGTTGTTGAGCATCTTTTCATGTGTTTGTTGGCCATCTATGTCTTCTTCGGAGAAATGTCTATTTAGATCTTTCACCCATTTTGTGATTGGGTTATTTGTTTTTTTGATATTGAGCTGCATGAGCTGCTTGTATATTTCGGAGATTAATGCCTTGTCGGTTGCTTCATTTGCAAATATTTTCTCCCATTCTGAGGGTTATCTCTTTGTTTTGTTTATGGTTTCCTTTGCTTTGAAAAAGCTTTTAAGTTTAAATAGATCCCATTTGTTTATTTTTGTTTTAATTTTCATTACTCTAGCAGGTGTATCGAAAAAGATCTTGCTGCAATTTATATCAAAGAGTGTTCTGCCTATGTTTTCCTCTAAGAGTTTTATAGTGTCTGGCCTTACATTTAGATCTTTGATCCATTTTAAGTTTATTTTTCTGTATGGTGTTAGAGAATGTTCTAATTTCATTCTTTTACATGTAGCTGTCCAGTTTTCCCAGCACCAGTTATTGATGATACTGTCTTTTCTCCATTGATTATTCTTGCCTCCTTTGTCATTGATTAGGTGAGCATAGATACGTGGGTTTATCTCTGAGCTTTCTGTCCTGTTCCATCGATCTATATTTCTGTTTTTGTGCCAGTACCATACTTTCTTGATTACTGTAGCTTTGTAGTATAGTCTGAAGTAAGGGAGTCTGACTCCCCCGGCTCCATTTTTCTTTCTCAAGATTGCTTTTGTTATTCCATACAAATTGTAAAATTTTTTGTTCTAATTCTGTGAAAAATGCCATTGGTAATTTGATAGGGATTGCATTGAATCTGTAAATTGCTTTGGGTAATATAGTCATTTTCACAATACTGATTTTTCCAATCCAAGAACATGGTATATCTCTCTATCTGTTTGTGTCATCTTTGATTTCTTTCATCAGTATTTTATACTTTTCTGAGTACAGGTCTTTTGCCTCCTTAAGTAGATTTATTCCTAGGTATTTTATTCTCTTTGTTGTGACGGTAAATGGGATTGTGTCTTTAAATTCTCTTTCTGATCTTTTATTTTTAGTGTATAGGAATGCAAGAGATTTCTGTATTAATTTTGTATCCTACAGTTTTACCAAATTCATTGATTAGCTCTAGTGGTTTTCTGGAAGCATCTTTAGGATTTAGTATGTATAGTATCATGTCATTTGCAAACAGTGACAGTTTTACTTCTTCTTTACCAATTTGGATTCTTTTCATTTCTTTTTCTTCTCTGATTGCCGTGGCTAAGACTTCCAAAACTATGCTGAAAAAAAAAGTGGTGAGAATGGACATCCTTGTCTTGTTCCTGATCTTAGAGGAAATGTTTTCAGCTTTTTATTGTTGAGAATGATATTAACTATAGGTTTGTCGTACATGGCCTTTATTGTGTTGAGATGTATTCCATCTATGCCCACTTTCTAGAGAGTTTTTATCATATATGGGTGTTGAATTTTCTCACAAGCTTTTTCTGCATCTGTTGAGATGATCATATGGTTTTTATTCTTCAATTTGTTGTATCACAATGAATGATTTGCAGATATTGAATAATCCTTGCATCCCTGGAATAAATCCCACTTGATCATGGTGTATGATCCTTTTTAAGTGTTGTTGGATTCAGTTTGCCATTTTGTTGAGGTGTTTTGTGTCTGTGTTCCTCAGTGATATTGGCCTGTATTTTTCTTTTTTCGTGGTATCTTTGTCTGGTTTGTGTATCATGGTGATAGTGGTCTCATAGAATGTGTTTGCAAGTGTTCATTTCTCTGGGATTTTTTTTTTTTGAACAGTTTCAGAGGGATAAGTGTTAAGTATTCTCTAAATATTTGATAGAATTCACCTGTGAAACCATCTGGTCCTGGGATTTTGTTTGTTGGGGGTTTTTAAATCACAGTTTCAATTTCAGTACTTGTGATTGGTCTGTTCATATTTTCTATTTCTTCATGGTTCAGTCTGGGAAGGTTGTACATTTCTAAGAATTTGTCCATGTCTTCTAGGTTGTCCATTTTATTGGTATATAGTTGTTTATAGTAGTCTCTTATGATCCTTTGTATTTCCGTGGTGTCTGTTGTAACTTCTTCTATTTCATTTCTAAATTTTTTGATTTGAGCCCTCTCTCTCTTTTTCTTGGTAAATCTGGCTAAAGGTTTATCGATTTTGTTTATCTTTTCAAAGAACCAGCTTTTAGTTTCATTGATCTTTGCTATTGTTTTCTTCATCTCTACTTCATTTATTTCTGCTCTGATCATTATGATTTCTCTCCTTCTACTAACTTTGGGTTTGGTTTGTTCTTCTTTCTCTAGTTGCTTTAGGTGTAAGGGTAGGTTGTTTATTTGAGATTTTTCTTGTTTCCTGAGGTAAGGTTGTATTGCTATAAACTTCCTTCTTAGAACTGCTTTTGCTGTGTCCCATTGATTTTGGATTGTCATACTTTCATTTTCACTTGTTTCTAGGTATTTTTTAAATTTCCTCTTTGATTTATTCAGTGATCCATTAGTTGTTTGGTAGCATATTGTTTAGCCTCCCAGTGTTTGTGTTTTTTTACATTTTTTTCTTGCAGTTGATTTCCAATTTCATAGCATTGTGGTCAGAAAAGATACTTGATATGGTTTCAGTTTTCTTAAGTTTACTGAGGCTTGCTTTGTGACCCAGCATGCAATCAATCCTGGAGAATGTTCCGTGTGCACTTGTGGAGAACGTGTATTCTGCTGCCTTTGGATGGAATGTTCTATAAATATCAATTAAATACATCTGGTCTAATGTGTCATTTAAGACCTTTCTTTCTTTATTGATTTTTCTGTCTGGATGATCTGTAAATCAATGAATGTAGGGTGGTATATTTCCCCACTATTATTGTGTTACTATCAATTTCTTCTTTTATGCCTCTTAGCATTTGCCTTATATTTTGAGGTGCTCCTATGTTGGGTGCATATATATTTATAATTGTTATATCTTCTTCTTGGATTGATTCCTTGATCATTATGTAGTATCCTTCTTTGTCAATTATAACAGTCTTTATTTTAAAGTCTATTTTGTCTGATATGAGTATTGCTACTCCAGTTTTCTTTTGATTTCCATTTGCATGGCATACCTTTTACATCCCCTCACTTTCAGTCTGTCTGTGTCCCTAGATCTGAAGTGCGTCTCTTGTAGACAGCATATATACAGGACTTCTTTTTGTATTCATTCATCTAGTCTATATCTTTTGGTTGGAACATTTAATCAATTTACATTCAAGGTAATTATCAATATTTATGCTCTTACTGCCAGTTTGTTAATTGTTTTGGATTTGTTTTTTTAGGTCTTTTTTCTTCCCTTCCTCTTTTGTTCTCTTCTCTTGTGATTTGATAACTTTTATGTTGTGTTTGAATTCCTTTTTCTTTTGCGTGTGTGTATCTATTGTAGATTTTCGGTTTGTCGTTACCATGAGGTTTTGATACAGCATTCTATATATAAACAAGATTGTTTTAAGTTGCTGGTCTTTTAATTTCAAATGCATTTCCAACATCCTGCATTTGTGCTCTCCTCACAGTTGCTGATTTTGATATCATATTTGTGTGTGGTTGATTTCTTACCTTTACTGTATGCCCTTACTGATGAGCTTTTCCATTCATAATTTTCTTGTTTCCATTTGTGCCCTTTTCTTTTCTGCCTAGAGAATTCCTTCAGCATTTGTTGCAGAGCTCCTTTGGTGGTACTAAATTCTTTTAGCTTTTTCCTACCTGTAAGCTTTGGATTTCTGCATAGAATCTGAATGAGAGCCTTGCTGGGTAGCACATTCTGGGTTGTAGGTTCTTCCCTTTCATTATTTTAAATATATCTTGCCAATCCCTTCTGGCCTGCAGAGTCTGCTGAGAAATCAGCTGATAACTTTATTGAAATTCCCCTGTATGTTATTTGTTGCTTTTCCCTCATTTCTTTTAATATTTTTTCTTTGTCTTTATTTTTTGTCAGTTTGATTACTATGTGTCTCAGCGTGTTCCTCCTTGGTTTTATCCTGCCTGAGACTCTCTGTGCTTCCTAGACTTGGGTGACTGTTTCCTTTCCCTTGTTAAGGAAGTTTTCAGTTATTACATCTTCAAATATTTTTTCATGTCCTTTATCTCTTTCTTCTCCTGCTGGGACCCCTTATGCAAATGTTGGTGTATTTAATGTTGTCCCAGAGGTCTCCTAGACTGTCCTCATTTCTTTTTGTTCTTTTTTCTTTATTCTGTTCCACAACAGTTATTTCCACCATTCTGTCTTCCAGCTCACTAATCCATTCTTCTGCCTCAGTTATTTTGCTATTGATTCCTTCTAGTATACTTTCATTTCAGTTATTGTATTGTTCATTTCTGTTTGTTTGTTCTTTAGTTCTTCTAGGTCTTTTTTAAACATTTCTTGTATCTTCTCAATCTGCCCCTCCATTTTTTTTCCAAGATCTTGAATCATTTTTACTTTCATTACTTTGAATTCTTTTTCAGGTAGATTGCCTATCTCTACTTCACTTAGTTATTCTTCTGGGATTTTATCTTGTTCCTTTGTCTGGGACAGATTCTTTTGCTGTTTCATTTTGTCTAACTTTCTGTGATTGTGGTTTCTGTTCCACAGGCTGCAGTGTTGTAGGTTGTAGTTCTTCTTGCTTCTGCTGTCTGCCCCCTGGTGGATAAAGCTGTCTAAGAGGACCGTGTAGGCTTCCTGGTGTGAGGGACTGGTTCCTGTCCCTGGTGGGTGGAGCTGGGTCTTGTCTCTCTGGTGGGCAGGGCCATGTCAGGGGTTGTGTTTATTAGGCAGCTGTGTGCTTAGGAAGACTTTAAGCAGCCTGTCTGATGATGGGTAGGGCCATGTTCCTGTCCTGTTGGTTGTTTGGCCTGTGGCATCCCAACACTGGAACCTGTTGGATGAGGCCGGTTGTTGGTGGGAAAATGGTGGACTCCAGGAGAGCTCATGCTAATGAATACTCCCAAGACCTACCACAGCTAGTGTACATGTCCCCACAGTGAGTCACAGCCACTGCCCGCCCCCCGCCTCCACAGGAGACCCTCTAATACTAGCAGGTAAGTCTGGCCCTGGGTCCTGGTGTGCATGAAACCCTGTGTCCACCCTCTAAGAATAGAGTTTCTGTCTCTCCCAGTCCTATGGAATTCCTGCAATCAAAGCCTGCTGGCCATCAAAGCCAGATTCTATGGAGGTTCCTCCTCCTGTTGCCAGATCCCCAGGCTTGGGATCCTGACCTGGTGCTCAGAACTTTCAATCCTGTGGGACACCTTCTGTGGTATAATTATTTTCTTGTTTGTGGGTCACCTACTCAGTGTGTATGGGATTTGAGTTTATTGTGATTGTGCCCCACCTACCGTCTTGTTGTGGCTTCTTCCTTGTCTTTGGATGTAGGTTATCTTTTTTGGTAGGTTCCAGCATTTTTTTGTTGATCGTTGTTCATCAGTTAGTTGTGATGTTGGCATTTTTAGTGGAAGAGGTGAGCTCATGTCCTTCTACTCTGCCATCTTGTCTCCTTCCCCCAGCACTGATTTTTGTTGTTGTTGCTGTTAGCACTGAATTTATTTTGATCAACACTAGACGGTGAGATTAGAGTTGCAGTGCCTAAATTATCTCATATGCTAAAATGGAAGCCATTGCTAGTACATACATCATCAGCATATGTGATAGATTACAACAGAAACCTCATTTATTTCAACTTCTATATATCCACACCCTTTGCCAGTTGGTTTTGCTATTCCTTTAAGAAGAGGTAGCACCAATTTTCCACGCCTTGAATTGAGTGGGCTTTGTAACTTTATCTGGCTCATAATTACAGTATTCCCAGCATCAAAACAAACTGTATTTTCACTTGCCTGTTATTGATCTCTTCTGTGACCATGATAAAATGGCATGATGATGAAAGAAATGTAGGATAGTTTCATGTTGACCTTGTTGCCTTGGACAAGGCCATTATATAGATAAGCTAGTAGATAGTCCATCCCCAGGCATATGAATGAGTCAAGCTAAGATCAGCAGAACTCTCTAGCTCCTGAGTGAGCCCAGCTGAGATCAGTTAAACTTTGAGATAAAGAAAAGTTATGTGTTGTACGACACAATGACTTTTGTGAGTTCGCTACACAGCTATAATTTTTAAACTTTTTATTTTGAAACAATCATAAATTTTAAATTTACTGAAGAATTATAAAGATTGTGCAGAGTTCCTATATACTCTTCAGTAAGCTTCTCCTAATGTTAACATCTCAAATAACCATGTTACATTTACCAAAATTGGGAAATTATCATTGGCACAAACTTTATTTGGATTTCATCCATTTTTCCCCTAATGTTCTTTTGGTGTCCCAGGACCAATCCAAGATACCACATTGCATTTAGTTGTCATTTATTGTTATTTATCTAGCAGGTGACCTCTTGAATGCAGTGAATTCTACCCAGGATAAACATCTTCCTTGCACTGATTCAGTTTTCCCTCTTTATACTTTAGGTTAGGGCAGTGCTCCTCAAACTGTAATATACATATAAATTACCTGGGTATCTTGTTACAATGCAGATTTATATTCAGTAAATTAGGGTGGGATAAGAGATTCTGCTTGTCTAACAAGCTCGCAGGTGATGTTAATATTGTCCATCCATGGACCATACATTGGATTACAAGGACCTGAAACACAGAAATTAGATGATTAAGGTAGTCTGAGTGCTAACTCTGTAAAGATTTAGTGCCAGGCTTAGCTTTGTAGCAGCCCAATCATGTGGCTAACAGTTTGAGGAAACAGCAACTGAGAAACTTGCAGAGCCCTATTCTGAGAAAGAAGATAAAGCAGATGTGAAGCCTCTAAGTTCACACAGCTTCTGAGAGAAATGGAAATGAAGATGGACCTTCTTAAATAATAATCAAAATTCCAGGAACCCAGCTGTTAGAAATGAGTCTCTAAACCCAACTCACACTCTCTTCTGCTCTAAATTTCAATCAATTTTAATCCCACTTTATTTATATTATTGTTAATGGAACCCTATTTCTTCCTTCTAAACATCCTAATTTACATCTATATAAGAATAATACCCCCAACTGTGCAAAGAATTAAAAAAAAGGAAAGAAGAAAATAAAAGATAATAACTCTGGGAGTATATGGACCTAGAAATATGTCAGTCTTTCTTTAAAGCTCATTATAGCTTCTGTTCATGAAATACCTTTCTCCAGGCGTTCAAACACCTTATATAGAAAAGAGAGATTCCTCTAAAAACAATTGGTATATTTATAATTCAAACATAAATCTTAGTAGCAAATAAAAAATAAATTTCATGTAATATTTTTTTTAGTAATTAGAATTTCTGGAACCAGTCTAGTGTATTTTTTGTTAGATCAGTATATCCTATTAAGACAATGTGTGGCTGTGGGGTTAGGACTGAAATCACAGCTATAGTTAGCCTCCAAGGTAAAAGGATAACTAGGTGGTCCCTCAGAATGTCATCTCCTGTTACTATTATATTGATACAAACTAACTGGGCAGACATTGCAACATGTTAGGTAGGCTTTGATTTTGTTTTAAATGAGGGCAACAAAACAAGATAGGATCTAAGGAACCTGGTATTTATAGCTTCTCTGGACTGTGTAATAATATTACTGAGTAGAGTGACTACTCTGTTGCTCCTTCCTACCCTGAAACTCCCTAACAATATCCACAACATTTGTTGAATTTCTTTGATTCATTCATTCATTCATTCAACAAGAAGTTATCAAGCACATATATACCTCTATGAAGTAAATGCAGAATTACACCACAACCCCATTAAAAATTTGAAAAACCTCATTTACTCCGTAAGCAATTTGGACATTTATAATTACCTTCTCTCCTGTGGTGCTATACAAAGTGAGTGTGCCTATGAACTCCTCCAAGCTAATAAACCTCTTTCTGATTCCCTTTGAGTTAATATTACCAATAATCTTATATATAAATTCTTACATGTCTTGCTACTACAATAGGAAGCAGTCAATATTTTGCATATATTATAATATATATTTATATGTATTGCTTTTAATTGTGTATGTATTTCATAATTTAAATATGGGTTTGTGGGACTCTTGTTTTCATATTTGTTTACCTAAGCATTTTTGGATTTGTACATACAGTTTTGTTTTCTATCGTTTTATGAGTTTATGTCTTATTCTCTGTTCCATATTGTACATCTTATCTTTTATTTCACAACACAGGCCTGGCCCTGAGGGGTCAGGTGACAATCTCTTATGACCTCTAAATGGTCAATTGGTCATTGATATGTCTATTTCTATTTGATTCTTTAGTCTGTTTCTCTTTATGATTTGGGGGATAAAGCCTTGAGCTCTTCTTTTTTTCTCAATTTTGCTCTTTATAAACCTGGAGAATTTGAACGAATGTGATTCACTTCTTAAGTATGCCTAGAATGAATTGCATTTCTTTTATTGTCAAATCTTGATCATGATCCTGTGTTGAGTTCACTGCTAATATTGTGTCTGGGTATGCAGGTGTTAAGTTGATGTGCCATATAAGCTCATCTCTGAGCCACAGGGCCAGTGCTATAAATAAGTGTAACAAGCTGCATTGTTAGAAGTCAGGGCTTCAATATGGAAAGACGATAATAGAAGCTTTTTAAATGGGGTCATGAAATAGCAATTTAAAATGTTCTCTGTTAGATAGGTGACACTGTTGCTGCTTTCAGTCAGAGGGAAGCATATTGACAATATTCTCTATTTTCCATGTATGTTTTTCAAATGGGAGAGTTTGCATCAGAATCTCAGAAGGTGTTTTCCCCAGATTTAATAATTTCATTCTTCAGCCCTTGGAAAAACGATAGCAGCCACCTTTCATTGTGGACATTTATTCCAAAGCATATTTTATCAGATTGGGTCATGTTTTTGAATAAATAAGGCACTTAGTTTTTATTTATTCCATAAAGCACCTGTTAATTTTTTTCCAGTAGCATAAGGTCATAGTCTAAGATGCTCTAAGATTTCCTGAAGATATAATTGAAAATAGCTTGGCCATCAAGCAGATTACTTTCCAAGGGCAGCCTTTGCACTGCTGGTCCTTACAAAGTCAGCAAATGTGTTACTGTCTCTTTAAAGCAATGGGGCTTCTGTACTTCTACAATATGATACTCAGACTTTTTCTTTTCTTTTTTTTAATTTCAGCTTTATTGAGCCATAGTTGACAAATAAAATTTTAAGGTAATTGAAGTGTATATTGGGACAATTTGATATGCATATACATTTGAAAGAATTCCCCCCATCTAGTTAAAACACATCTATTACCTCACATATTTATCTCTTTTTTGAGAACATGTTAGTTCTGCTCTCTTAGCAAATTTCAGTTGTACAATACAGTGTTATCAACTGTAGTCACCATGTTATACATTCAATCCTCAGACCTTATTCACCTTACAGCTGAAAGTTTGTGCCTTTTTATCCACCTTTTTTCCCTCTTTCCTCCAGCCTCCAACCCCTGGCAACCACTTTCCTGTTTCTATGCATTTCACTTTTTTTTTTAGATTTCATATATAAGTGATGCTGATAGTCAAGACTTTTTCAACCCTCAGCGTATACTTTGATTACCTACCTTTCCTGGCTACTTGAAACCTTATTTATTGGCGAGTTTAAATTTAATCACTTTGTAAACAACTCTGAATAAAAGCATAATTTTCACATAGTCACCTACATTAAAAAAATCATTTTTCAGTGGTCTGGCAGGTCTGGTCTGATCAGAAGTATCTGTCAGTAGTAAGCAATAATTCACTTGCTTATCTTAACTCCAATAAAGAAGCCTTCTTAGACATGGCCCAATGTTGTCTAGCTGGCCAATTCATAAAGTGTCAAAGGAGACTAAAAAGAACCTAAGAATGTCCAACCACATAGTGAAAGGAATTGTATGAAGTGGAGAAGCTCTGTCTCGGTGGCCAACAGCATTCTGTGCCTGCTCTTCCCCTCACTTCTTGGCTTCTCTATTTTTTTCATCCTCGTGTTGTGCTCAGAAACCTTCCCTTTTGTCTGAAACTAGTATAGAAAACTTTGCTTTCAGAAAGTAAAGTGTAGAAGAGGTTGTATAGAGTAGTCGTTAAGAGTGTGGGGTTTAAAGAGAGACAGTTTGGGATCAAATTCTGATGCTATCACCTGCCACGTACCCTGGGCAAGTCCATTAACCTCTCTGTTTACTCTTCAGTCCTTTTTGGACTGTTTATTACTGACAAGCGCATAGGATCCTGTAATGGTTAAACCAATTATCCATTTGAGGGACTGTCATTAATAAGTATTCAATGAATAGCAGCCATTACTATTATTATGTTCAACTTTTACAAGTTACTATGATATTAACTTGTTAATTTTTGAGGGACATATGGATATTAAATATTCTCTCTAATAATGAAGTCATTTGATGTTTCTTCAAGCATTAGGAAGTCAGAAGAGGGAGTATTTCAGAGAGAGCTACCTTTCTTGGTACCCATGATATGATAATCACCACTTTTCAGGTCTCTTTTCTTAGTGAGATGATGTAACTATATATCTCATTTAATTCTTATTGGATACAGATGAATCACTAAAGTGACGCTTGCATATCTTCAGGGCAGAAATTACCTCTACTAATTTTAGGCTCTGATCACTAGAGAAGACCTTCCATATGAGCATTTGAATTGCATATCATTTATACATATTTATATTCCTCTTGGCTATTCTCACCATGATTACTGTCTAGATTTTCAGAATTGCCCCCTCCCCCAACACCCCTCACTTTGTAACTGACTTCCTGCTGTTCTTGACTCAGGAGTGTTTAAGTCCCATATTTAAATGGTGAAACATTTGTTTGTGACAAACACCATATGTCCAGAATTCGTGTACCTGTCGAAGAGAGGCCTTGCAGGACCTGACAGGTGGAATGTCTGCATATAGGTTGTTCTGCATGATCATTCATAATGATTCTCAAAGGGAGTATGAGTAATTTACATATCAAAGGTCCTATGTCAGGAGTGTATATTAAGCAAGAAGCTCACCAGTATTAAATTTTTGATCAGGAAACTTCTTCAGGGACCATATCTCAATTTTCAAGGCATTTCTAGTAAAGACAACTTAAGTAACTGCTTTGATTAACAGTGTCACCTTTCCTATTTGAAGGTATTGCTGACTCAGATTCATATCTCATTCAATCCTCATTATAACATTGAGTCAAGTGTTAGGGCCCACATATAATTAGGATTCATGCACTGTCCACCATGCCACTTAGCTAGTGTCCCATTATCCCACTTTGCCTCAAATATGACTCTCCTCTCAGATATTAATTTATAAAATACTCATTGTTTTACATATATATGTATAAAACCAAGTAAGAGGAGATGTTTTGTGGTGGGGAAGTGCTTTGCCAGTGGCCCTGTGATATCGTAGAGTACAGCACATCTATTCAGGTGAAGTTGGTTCTATAGACCACCTTTGTTTAAGGGTGTAGCTCAGTGTTTTCCAACATGTATTTTGGAGAACAAAACTAGTTTTGTTGTTGTTATTGTTTTTACTACTAGATTTCTCAGAACATTTATTATTACTAATGTACATTTGTGAGTCTACAAGGGAAAAAAGGCATACTTTTCAACATTGCCCAAATTTATTTAATCATAGAATATCTTTTTTTCACAGAGATACAGAAAAACTCATGGCTCCAAGGCTTTATACAAGTCATTCCAGAAAACACTAATATGACTATTTGAAAACCTGGAGAAAATCCCTATTAAATTAGGAGGGAGGAAGGTAGAGACAAAGTGTAATAGAGCCTCTACTGAGGATCTTGGTTTTGCTTAAATATTTTACTATCTCATTGAGTGTGAAAATGAAAATAAACAAACTATCATCACTTCAACCACCATAATTGCTTTGGTAAAATAATGGTAAATAGCAGCATAGCCATTTTTAAATGTTTGTTTTTTTCACATTTGCCATGTTACTTATGGACTCAAGGCCAGCTACTACTGTAACTTCCTTTACTTCCTTATTGCTGATGTTTTAAAATGTGAACTTGATTTGCCCAGCTTCTCACTTTGCTTCAGGTCTAGAAGGATAGGGAGTGTTAGCCCCGGTAGACACTCCCCTGTCTCAGACATGCATTCTGCCCACCCCTGTCCAGTCCCTCTACTCCCCGAGACATAGCAAATTTTGACATCTGGTTCTTTGGTTCTTTATCACCAATTCTTTCACCTTAGTCCACTCACCTTAGTCCCAGCTTCATCAGATCAAATGCTCATATTTAAGGCTGCGTTATTTTTCTTTGTGATGTAGAGGGATCTTCTACTATTAAAGTTTAAAAATCCACCTTTCATGTGCACTTAAAGTCCCCGGTTGAATTTAACTGCAAAGAATAAAAGATAGAGAATGAAGTAGAAAAAATCCTGTAAATCACTGCCTATATTTTCTGATAAGCATATCGAAAGCCCACTCTTCCCCATTCTAGTAAACCTCCAAAGTGATGGATTTAGTTGAGGGACAGGAATGTGGGTGAATAGCTGTGGGGTGAGGACAGGGGGAGTAAACCCAGAGCTGTGCTGCAGCTGTGTTTCCTGGTGGCTCAGCAGAGCCAGTGGTTAGATTTCCACGAGCTGTGAAAGCTGGCCAGTAAACACAACCATTATTGAGAAGTAAATTATATAAACTTATATTTAAATAATTTACATTAAAAACAAAGGTAATACGTACTCAAAACTCACCACTTCCTAATTATTTTATTACATGTTACTATTATATATGATCAAGGTTATTTATATCCATTGTATTTGCCTTGTGGAAATAGTATACAATAATGTGCTATCGTGCACCTTCTCCCAATTCCCTGGTCAGGTTTGTAACTTGAATTTGGCCATTGGGGGAATTTTCATACCATAGAAACCAGCAACTATTACACAGCAAGGCTCATTTTATTGTTTTATTGATTATCCAGAAATTGGCAAATTTTTTCTGTACCTGTGTATCAATAAAACAATTTACCAAAACAGGAGATTGCCCAGATTTGGCCCGTCAGCCAAGGTTTGCTGATCTTTAGTCTGAAGTTAAGAAGATGATGCTGGAATGTTCATAATGCATTTAAAGTAACAGTGTATTATAACTGTATCCATTACATTGTGAATTGCACAAAAAATTCAGGAATTATTCCAGTATTTGAAAACTGTTATCCCATTTGGCAAGAAAGCCACTATCATCACTGAGGAATGAGTGCCATTCTGGCATATGTCTTCTATGTTTCACTTTCATATTACTCATTAATGTAAATGAAAATATCCGGTATTTAGGTAAGAACTACACTTGTTTGTCAACTGCAATAATAGATTGGTTATGGACACCAGAATTGGGCAAAAATCAACCAAAACGTTCTGTGAGAGTCAACTGGTTATATGGAATTGCATGTTGTATTACTTTTATTATTATTTGTAAATTGCATGCTACACATCCTTTAGATTGGTAAAGGATTTTATGTACATATATGGGTATATAAATTTTTTTTTCCTGAAGAGTCTGTTGTTAAACATTTATCAGTTTGCCACTGAGGGAAAGAAATCACATATGGGGGTAATTGGAAGTAGCCGTGGAAAAGGAGGAAGGTGGGTTCACCTCTGGAACACTCGGAGAGAAAGGAAGAGGGTGCTTAGGAGAATATGAGTTTGTCTAGTTTTTTGGACGAGGACTCAGGATTCCTCTAGATTTGGAGTGGGGGATGGGACCATTGTGCTCTTAGCAGGCCAAGGTGAAATTATTACTCTAAATATGTTAACATACAATGAAAGCACCTAATGCCACACTTTGCCTTGAGGTAACTTGTATGTTGAGTAGAAGTTGAAATCCAATATGTGTACTATGCCAGAGTTTTCAACGTGGTTTCAATGGGAAAAATACCCCACACGTCTAACAAACAACTTATATATTTTGGGGAAACATATCTTTCATAAAAACAATCTGGATTTTAAATGATTAAAACAAACTCTCATGCACAGCATGCTTTGGAGATTGCACTTTTACTTTCTTTTGTTATTATTATCTTCAGTGCTGACTACTTTTTAAGAATGTACTTGTTAGACCATCGTTTTCTTTCCACAGCTTCAATTAAAATGAGGTATGGTGATTTATCAACATTGCAACAGTGACTTTAGGCTATCAGCATGCTGACAGTTCACTGTGCATACTTACCTGGAGGCCCAGATTGGATCCTGAGCCAACTTCCTTCCTTTGGTCAATTTTCCATAACAGTGTCCAGGATTGTGTCAGTTCAGGCAATGCTAATTTATGTTGGTATTACTTAAAGCCTGAATTTAGGGAATTATTCCTATGGCCTAAGGAAACCTTATCTAGCCTCAAATCAGGTATCAATGAGTTTTCATTTTTATTGGATTGCTGTTTGGATTACTCATCTGACATCTTTCCTTTCCTGTCACGCTCAGAGTTTGCCTTCGTTATAAAGATTATTCAGACTTGCCTGTGCTGCTATTCAACCATCCACCACAGTGGCTGGGCACTTTCCCAAAATCTGATTATTAACTGTCACTTTGCACAGCAGAGCTGATATATTTGTCCCTCTTCCCAAACTGCATAATAGCATCTCCGGTTCTAGAAGGAACCATTTGATATTCTCCCTGTACAATTGTTCACCTGGTATGTTGTTGCCAGGAGGTGGCAATGGCAGCGCTCTAGCTCTTTAGTAGCTTGGTAAGAGCAGTTTAAGAAGTGTAAATGGTGTTTGTTTAAGGTGAAGAAAATGAAGGGTGCCTTCTGCCTTGTTACTTATAATGAAAATAAAAACTGTGTATACTAAATGCCTAGTTCAATAAACAGTGCATACAAATGAAACACTGTGAATCATAAAATAAATTTAAATAAAATTTAAGAAAAAGGAAATAATAATTAGAATATAATATTTAGTGAAAAAATGATGGATTTAAAATTACATAGGCACACCAGCCCTAATTTTATAAATGTATGTTATGTGTATTTGTGTATTATGAAAGCATAAAAAGATTTGAGTAATAGTATGAGTGATTTTAATTTTCTTCTTTAGTTTTTTCTGTAGTTTTCAAATTTCTATAATGGTCATGTCTATTTTTGTAGTCAGAATTTAAAACATCATTATTACAAAAAAGAAATTTCCAAAATCAGATAACAATAACTGCCCCCCCAACCCCATCATTGCCATTTGCTGAAGATAAGAGGAAATCTGCTTCAATTACTCAGATTTCTTCATGTGGTTTCATGGAACCATGGATCCTTTACAATACATAAAACCATTTATTCTGAGTCTTGAAGAAACAGAAATGAAGCAGAGTATAAAATGTTTACAAGGCAAATGCTGTTGTATCATTTTAACCCCTAAAATACCTGGAAAGATGTAGGAACTTTAGTGATCAATATGAGTCATACTCATGCAATCTAGCGTTCTGATTAAAATCTGGAAAAGAATAGGGCATAGTCCATCACCAACAAGAACCAAATCTTTCCAGCAGAGAGTCAGGAATCTTCCTGTCATCCAGAGGTTGGTGCTGTGGGCCATGATAGATTCTCTCCTGTGTACTTTCCTTTTCCTGTTCCTCTCCCATGAGTCATACTTTATCCTACACTTGTGCTCAATCTGAAAAATTAAGTTTCATGCTTTGTCTTTTGAATCTGTATCACCAAGTCAAACTCCCTGATTGTTCAAATTCTTCAGCATATACTAAAGGCCTAATGAAGCCATAAAAAGAGGAGATGTCTCTCTTACTGAAGAGATAAATCTCATCGTATAACTTGTGCTCACCATGTCAGAAAGCCTCTTCAGAATGAGGTTGAGGATGAAGAGGGATGAGGGGGATAAAGGGAAGAGAGCTCTATTCTGCCCTAATGATGAAAATGGGAAGAACACAAGGGTGAAGTAGATGATCTCACTGTGGGTGAGTGGGTGTGTCACTGTTTTGCAATTGGGTGAGATGGAGATCTGACCCATGGTAGAAGCATTACTTCACGAGAATGGAGATGAGAGGGGGTGATATCTACTACCCTTGGCACTGATCCTAGACTCCTTTAGCCTTAAGTCCTTAGGGAGACCTGAAATTTCTTTTCTAGTCATTTCTAATTCTTTAAAGAATTATTTTGTCTTCTCTTGGTAGGCAGGGTATGCATGTATTTCTCAAAGATCTTCTCTGTGAGAAGCATTTGGTATTATTAAGAACTCATTGCTGGACTCCTTATTTCCAGAAAGTTATGATTCTTATTGACTTTATTGCTGCAGCTGGATTTATTTTAAAAATCAAAATGTCTTCTTGTTAATGCAAAGTCTATCAACGACGAGTAGGTCTAATGACTAATGATTTTTTTAGCAATCGATAGTCCTGTACACAATGGTCTTGTACACTGTTAAATCTCTAATGATAAAGGTGACTGGTGTGATAGTAATTAATGGAGGTGCTCTGTCTCTCCTTTTTATCCACATTCCATTATGGTTTTAAAGCATATAAAAATAAAGGCAATCTCTGAGACAATATACAAGGAGATCCTTCTCTCTCGTCTTAGTTACTGCTCACCTGTAAGCTAAAAAAAAAAGTCTTCTCCTTTCCATTTGGTCCAGCTCAGCTCAGTGCGTGTTGGGTGTTGAGTTTGTCTCCCTTGTGACTCCAGTCAGGGTTTTGAGAGGGTGTGTATCATCTTATATGCTTTAAATGATGATGTGGTCTCTGAAGTTACCATCTCACTGACATTTAGATATTTTCAGGAAGCAGATGAAAAATGGGTCAGGATGGAGAGTTTTATACTCACTGAATCATAGAAATTTGAATGATGATTTGTTTCAACTGAGGTGGAAAATCAAAAGCCAATCGATTTTTGACTAGTCCCACTCCTTCCATCAGCTCTCATATTAACATCATTTGTGATTTTATTCCATATTTTGACTTTTCCTCATATATTGTGCAAACCAATTTTATGCCTAGCTAGAGGCCCCATCTTCTCCCCCTTTTCTTGTCTAAAGACCAGTCTTTTTTTATTTAAAAATTGTTTCATTCCCATGCCTTCCTCTCTTGAATTTCTGTTGTTTTTTTGTTTGTTTGTTTTACAGAGGTGCCCTTTAGTAATTTTTTTTTACAAAAAGTCTAAATATTCTTAGTCCTATACATCCTTATGCATATTTTCATTCTGTTCTCATACTTGAATGCTAGCTTTAAGTTATTTTTATTAGAAGATTGAAGACATGATTCCATAGTTTTCTGGAGGCTGTTACTGACAGAAATTCTGATGGCATTTTGATGTTCACATGCCAGTAAATACGTTTTTATTTTTCTCCAGGGAAGCTGTTGAATTCTTTTCTTCTATTTAACTTTTGGAAAGTTTACCACAACATGTGTCAGTGCAGGTTTCCTTTGTACTAACATTATATTCAGTCATCAGACTTGGGTTTTTATTTGACTTTATTCATTATTATTCCTTCCTGTCCATTTCCCCTGAATTTTTCATTCTGAAACACATAATTGATGGGCCTTGAAACTTCTGGATCTAACCTTTCAGTGTCTCAGCTTTTCTCTCATATTTATCCTCTTACAGTGCCTGCCTCTGCTTGTCATGGGGAGGGATGTAATGCAGGGGATTGATTTGTCTTCCTAGTGTGAGAGCTCTCTGTCCCTCCAGAAACTGTAAACTGCCTGGGGGTCACAGTGTTGCTTCTTTGGTGCCTGGGCTGAATTGATACTTCACAGAACAGCCTTAGTTAGCAGGCAGCCATCCTTTTTGATTTTCTGTCTTTTTAGAGACTGTTCTTGTCTCAGTGCCGTGTATACTGTGAGCACTTCCTGGATAGATGGTCCACAGGCGTTCAGGCAGCAGTTTCCAGGGCATCAGTCTGGGGGCAGGAGACACTGCTCTCATCTGCTCTACAGAATGAAAAGCCAGCCCTGTGCTCAGTGTAGTTCTTCTTCACCTTGTTACCATGATGCCTGCCAGGCTTGGAATTTCTAATACTTCACTGGGCCTCTGATGTTTTAGGTCTATTTTGTTTCCTCTGCTTTTCCCTATCAATCTTGTTTCATTTGCTTTCTATCCTTAAAGGAATTTCTAAAATTTCAAAAATGTGAATGACATTTTTCTCCTTTCCCTGTGATGTTACAGGAACATATATATTTATTTTAAAGAGATTTTAAGTTGGAGAGGGGATATAGACATTTGGGCTCAGTTCAGTATTCAGACCATAGAAATTCCAAGACAACAGGCTGAATGCTCAATGAGGTTTTTCAGCCACAGCTGAGGGTTTGCCCCCAACACAATCAAGGACAGTCTCTCTCCTAGAAGCTCCCTTCTCAGATCTACTACAAAACTTGGTAGCTCTCCTAGAGTAAACAGAGAAATATCCAAGTTACATTAAATACTTTCTTACAGTTTGGAACCTAGCAGTGCTTTCCCATAATGCAGTTATCCTTACTATCTTATTTCACCCACATACTTCCTGAACTGTAAAGTATTGCTAAGTCTATTTTTTGGCCGGGGAAAATGAGATACAAAGTGACTAGTCATCTTGCATGTATAAGATCCTGGACAGGACTACAATTAGAACCCAAATATCCTAGTCTATTAGGCCAGCGGCTCTTACTGCTTTTGCAGAGCAACATAGGTGACAGAGAAAGCTCACATATTCACCACATTCCTCAGGATTCTGGTGCACTAAACCCAAACTCCACTCTAATTGTATCATTTAAAGAGCTGGGTGCATCTCAAGGTCTGTTGCTACTTGGACTAATATGGATTACTCTATTTAAAAAATGATAGTAAACATTTATTGAGCACTCACTCAGGCAGAGCTACAGTGCTTCACATATATTAACTAAGTCATCCTCACCCCTGTCAATTGGGGATGCTATTATCATCATCTTTATTTCATAGATGAAGAAACTAAGAGATTAAGTCTCACAGCTGGTTACAGGTGTTGCCAGTATCCTGACCATCTGACTCCAGAGCCCATGCTCTAAACCAGAGACTAGCAAACTAAAGCCTGTGGGCTAAATTTGATCAGCTGCCTTTTTTTTTTTTTTTTTTAACTGCCCATGAACTAAGAATAGATTTTACTTTTTTTTTTTTTTTGGCTGTGTTGGGTCTTCATTGCTGCTTGTGCGGGCTTTCACTAGTTGCGGTGAGCAGGGTCTATACTTCGTTGTGGTGCGTGGGTCTCCCATTGTGGTGGCTTCTCTTGTTGCAGAGCACGGACTCTAGGCGCATGGGCTTCAGTAGTTGCAGCACGCGGGCTCAGTAGTTGCTGTGCTTGGGCACTAGAGCATGCGGGCCTTAGTAGTGGCACACAGGCTCAGTAGTTGTGGCTCGCGGGCTTAGTTGCTCCACGGCATCTTCGCGGACCGCGGCTGGAACCTGTGTCACCTGCATTGGCAGGCGGATTCTTAACCACTGCGCCACCAGGGAAGTCCCTAAATTTTACACTTTTTAATTGATTACATTTTAAATGGTTATATAAGTGCCTATGTAATATCTTCAATTTTGTTTCTTCGCCCCACAAAGCCTGAATCATTTACTCTCTGGCCCTTTAAAAAAATGTGTGCCAACTCCAGCAAGTCTAACCATCAGGCTCTAATTCACACACTCCAGTATTTTATTTTGAGTTACAGTTAGTTGGGCATAGCTCACTGTTAGCAGGTTGAGACGTGTAGTTGAGAAATGCTGCACTAGTTTATACCATGGAGTCCAGACAGCATAAACAGGCAATTCGTGGCTTTTATTGCTTCTCCTGCCCATTTCTTCCTCCCTCATAAATAAGGTCTTAATAGGCTGTATTTGTTTCTTAACTATTAGAATGAATTGATAAAATTTCTCCTTCTCTCTTTACCCATTTCTAAATGTAACCAGTTTTTCCTAAGGAAATAGGAAAGGATTGTGCAGATAGAGGAAATCTGAAAATAAATCAAGAACTGTGCTTTAAGATCTCAGTTGTTGTTTTCAGGATTCATGTTAGCAATTAATCTGGCAGTAGGAAGGCCCTGGCGAAAGAATCAGACATATACCTAGCCTGAAATCTGTAACAGGCCTTCTGTGTGGGCTTTGCTTTGCAGGTAGGCAGATTCATACCAAACCCCACATTATGATCATAGGAGTCCATGTTAAGAATACAGTTAGGGAAATGTAATTGGTTTATATAAAGAATCTTTTCATATGTAACATATGTCACAGATCATAGTTTCATGGAATGCTAAAGCTGTTTGGTGTTGAGGAGTCCGGACACCCACATGGTTAAATAAATTTGAAAAATTCTTGGTTAAACAAAGTTAACAACTTTTCTTAGTCAGAAACTCTCCTAGAGGTCATAATATGGTAATGTCCAATATCAGTCCATAAGTGGAGTATGTAGTGTACAGTGTTTTCTAAAGTTACAAGATGATGAACCTTTGTTTGTTTGGTTGGTTGGTTTTAATCAAATGACTTGTGCTCCAGAGAACACAGTTTGGGGAACACTGGGAAACATATTGAATTGCTCTTTTCCTCCTTGGAAGCTTTTTATGCACACTGAATCAGTACCAGCTGATAGAGTCAGAGCACCATTCCTCCTGGATATTGCAGAACCATATTTATAAATCCCTTTTCTCCCATTCCTCTTTCTTATTTTAGATTCCATGCAAACTATCAGCCTTCTGTGCGCATTTGACATTATATCATTCTTTTCCATTCCAACATTTTTTATAACCATAAAATTTTCAAGTTGACAAATCATTCCTCATTGCTTTTCTTCTTGATTTAACTGCTTCATGCACACTCAAGGAGTTACCTTAATCTAATCAGCCAGTTCTCTCTAAATCACAATGTGAAATAACGACAGTTAATCCTTACCGAGGTGGTGAGTTTCTGCTAACTTAGATCTCAGATGCACTCTGTAAACCAGTACTTAGGTTTGTAAGTTTATAACACCTTGTAGGGAGGTGTAAAACCTTTTGGCACCTGACCACATTGTTCATCTATAACGTAAAGTGTCACCCAGCTCTTACTTTTGAAGTTCTACCTTACATTCTACCCAGGGATTGTATGAAATGGATTTTGGTGGTTTTCTTTTTTAAAACAGTCTTCAGATAGAGGAAGTTACTGAATTCTCTACATAAAGATCAGTCTCACCTGCCCTGATAACCTTTGGCAGTCCTGCCCTGTGTGGCAGAAATCAGCATTCCCTGTTTCCAGCAGGTCTCCAAAAACGATAGCAATTTCCTTGTGCACATCAGTTTCTCCTTGCGGATGGGCAGCTTGTTGCTATAATCAGATCTGTCAGCTTTTTGCAAAAGAATTGGAAAGTGGCCTTACTCATGTGGAAATCTAATAGCGACTTGTTGTCTCTCCCTCTTGGCGGCATAGCCCGGGCTGTCAACATGGTGTCCTGTGTCCTGCAGTTGCAGAGGGTTGGGTCCCTGCCTGAAGAGAGGCTGCTGAATTGGGCCACTTTGCTCGCTCTTGCAGAATTTATGATCTACCCAGTGCCTTCCCTGTCATGATTGACTTTTAGAAAATGAGATTGCCAAGTCCTGAGTATTTTAATCTGTCAGTAACTAGTACAAATTCTACCATCATAATTCACACAACAAAAACCAATTAATGAAAACAATCCAGCTATTGGTACATTATGATTTCCTAGTACCATGAAAAATGGGGTACCCCGTTGTAGCGAATTATTATCCCACATCTCTCTACGTTCTACTTAGAGATTGTATCAAATGACAGAGGTAAGATTCTTTTAAAAGAAATTTAAAATATATCCCAGGCAGTCATTCTTTTAAACATTAGATGACAACTAATTGATCTTTAAGTTTTTACTTTTCAGCTCCATTACACTTTACACCTCAGTATATTTTCATACCCTTTCACATTTGGTAGAGATATCCGATTTCTAGCTTTTAACAGAATTGTTCCATAAGTTAAGTCAATTCCTGTTAATACAACTGTTAAGTATTGAGATCATGCTGCATGTTAAATGAAATTGGTTTTCAAAGTAAATTAAATCCCTGAATAAAGGTGGGTGTATCTTTCCACATGAAGGAAGAAATCGTAAGAGAGTTGCATATATAATCAGATCTTGGGGACATAAACTGAATTGTCTACGGAAGAGTTGTATTATGATGAAACAGTCCTATCCTTCTCAAAGAGCCTTAAAAAGTAAACTATATTTAATATGAGTTTAAACATGGAGGACAAAGATACAGATTTTGAGAATATGATGGTTTTTGTCTGACTGTCAGCCGGTTGTTTTTGCTTTAAAATAGTCTAGAGTCGAATAAAGCCCAATTCCTCATTCATTTCTTCCAACCAGGAGAGAAAAGTGGGGTTGGAGTAAGTAATGTCTCAAAAGCAATTTTTACACTTTAATTAGCTGGCTCTAGCTGTAACTGGATTGACAGGGTTCGTATACCATTGTAACAATACTGAATGCTGTATTCTTCGATTAAACCCACATTTGTCTATTGCATCCTAAAAAGTAGGTTTTAACTTCAGATCCCCTATTTCTCCTCTCTTTCTCCAATCTTTTTACTATGTAGAGAAAACGGAAAGTAAGAAAAACCTTAAGCAGTGTGAAAGAATAGAATAATCCCCACCCCCGTCTTCTATTTTAGTGTAGCAATAAGTCACATGATTATGTATTATATAGTTTACAGAGTATAGGGTATATGAAAAACATCATGTATATAATTCATATGCTCATTCAACTAGGCTGAACTAAAAAGCTTTATGTGGTTTTCTTTGTTTTCTCATATTCCATAATATTATGAAATGTAAGATAAGTGCTCAGTCACTTACCAAATACTTTGTCACATGGTCTCAGGGCCATGTTCGGTAATTCAGAGGGGAGACAAGTAGAAGAGAAGTCACAGGGGGGGCTTTCATGTAACTTGTTATCTGGTTTTTGAAAGATAAAACTTCCCAAGTTAAAAATAATGGTAAACCCTTCAATCCTTTCACAGGGGAAAACTATATGAAAGATTATTCTGTGTGATTCTAAAAGAATAGATTTAAAGTTGAGGCAAGTTGAGAACTTGAGGTGGAGTGATTACAGCCAGGGGAGCAAACTGAGCGGTCACTGAGGAGATAAACTTGCTGATAAAAAGAAAAATAGGAAGGTGGACACATTGGCTTTTCCAGTGAGGGGAATGGTCTAGAGGAGAGATTGGCGGATTGTGACCTGTGGGCTAAATCTGACAAATGGACAATTTTTATACGACCACTGGGTAAGGTTAATTTTTACTTTTTAAAGCATTGTAAAAATACAAAGAGGTATATGAGATAGAGACCCTATGGCCCAGAGCCTAAAATATGTATTATCTGGCCCTTTACTGAACAAGTTTGTTGACCCTTTGTCTATAGTAACCCTCTTCAAACTTTCTGTGACAACGGAAATATCCCATCTCTGTTCTGATCAACGCAGTGGTCAGGAGCCACTTGTGACAACTTAGCACTTGAAATGTGGCCAGTGTGACTGAGAAACTGGGGTTTTAATTTACTTAATTTTAATTACTTTAAAGTTAAATGGCCACAGGTGGCTGGTGGCTACGCTATTGGACAGCACAGTTCTAGCCAGTTGTGAATGTATGGACCATTTTATATAAAAGCAAAAGTTCTAGACTAATTCCTATTCCATACCTCAGGTTGACCACTCTGTATGGTGTTAGCTCTGAAGCAAGCTGGGAGTGACAGGGCACCAAACTGAGAGTGAGGTGTAATATTGGGAAGGCTGAAAAGTCTTGGCAGGGGGAGATTGCAGGACAACCCTATGGAGAGTTCCCATGCTGGGGATACAGTCTAAGTTCTAACTGAGGTGGCCAGAATCCATCTATTTCCAAAACATATGCTAAGAATCCAGAATTAGAGATCCGATCTGGAGGAAGTCAATGTTTAGACTGCAGCGCAGAGACAATTCTAGTGTCAGACAAAGGATGAATCAAGTGGAGCAATCCGTCTGTGGTAGGAAAAGGCCAGAAATATGATCCATATCTTCAGAAATAGGGCTGGCAGAAAAATGATGGGCAAATAGGCCTGTCAAGGCAGCTAACGTATAGGGAAGTGTCCCATCTTTCCAGAGCACCAGTATTCTGGTTGGGGGAGGTGCTATGGATTGGACAGGTTTTAGTGCCTAAGGGATAGGCATAGGATACGCACATGGATTTAGAGGTGGGTGGGAGCAGCAGGTACCTTGAAACCTCTGTCCCATTCATTCATGGAGCTAGGATAGGATTGCCAGATGAAATACAGTATACCCGGTTAAATTTGAATTTCAGATAAATAACAAATACTTTAAAAAAAAGTATATCTAAAATATTATATGGGACATACTTACACTAAAAATATATTTATTATTTATCCAAAATTCAAATTTAACTAGGCATCCTATATTTTTATTTGCTCAATCCGGTAACCCTAGGAAGAGCCATTGACACAGCCTGCTGACCTTCCATGAAAGGGTGGGGTAGCTTAACGGAGGCTTCATCCAAATGTCTGGAATCAGGCTAGGTTGACACTTACTAGACATATGCTTTTGGCCACATCACTAAAACTCTCTTTGCTTTCTGTTCTCATTAGTGTGGAGCAAGGAAATTCACTCAGTGAGAGCTATGTCTGTCCTACCTTGAATGGCAAAATGTTAGAACTACATGGGACCATAGTTATCTTCTATCTAAGGCTGTTATTTTTACAGAAGAAGAAGGAGGCCTAAAAAAAATAAGGCGACTTTTAAAAGAACCCACATTTCTACCTGTGATAATATGACCATTCCTGGAATCTGGATATCTTGCTACTCAGTTCAATGCTTTTTCTCTGTCTACTGCTCTGTCATCTTCTGTCTTCAAAGACCATAGGAAATAATGCACATTAAAGTGATCTGCAAATTTTAATATGTAAAATATAAATGTATAGGAGAACTGTTTCTAGGCTGATATCAGAGCATGGAAATCACCTCCCTAATTATGCTGATTCACAATTCTCTGTCTGGAAAAATGTTTGGATATCAGCACTTCAGAAGTCCAAAGTCTTAATTTTGGGGGCTTGTCTCTAGAAAGCACAACTAATAAAAACAAAGTTATCAGAACAAGTTACAATTCTAGATCTTTTAAAATCTGGCCCCATGGGAAACCAACCAAAGCTGTTTGATAAAGGTAAACATCCCTAGATGCACACCAACCAGCCTTCTGCATTTCACTGTTGACAAGTCAGGCTAGATGCATAACTTGTATGCTGCTGTCTGCCTCGTGGGAGATGGATTCTTATTGCAAGGCAAGTCACATCCCTGACCACATTTATAGCTGCTCTGTCACTATGGCAGTGACAGTCTGATACCTCCCAGATGCCTGGATTTTTCCCCCAGTGTTAATAAACAGTTGTGGTGGGAGTGTGGAAATGAGGTGAAATAATATTCCTGTCCAGGCAGTTAATGCTAAAGAAACATTTAGATAAAAGAGGAGCTGATTTGAGCATGGAAATAGATATCCAAAGGTAATGTTTAATATCCAAAGTCTAAGAACTCTTTAGAGGCACCTCCATAGCGGGGAGAGATCTGAGCCTCTTTGGTTGCTGCTTCTTTGTGTCATTGCCAAGGACTGTACCCTCTCTTTCCTGTAATTGTCTTATTTTGGCTCAATTAAGAGTTTGGGAATAAGAGTTTTAATCTTATACTGAGATATATAACTACTGGTAGTACAACTGGTTCATTGTCTTTTGAATGTGTTTAAGATTTCCTCTTCATAAATGATTCAGTGGGAGTTGGGTTTATTTTTATATTGCTAAATGTTTTATATATGTAAATGAAATTTTGGTCAAGGAAATTAGAATGGAAATATTTTAAGACATGTAAAGCTTTTAATCCAACAAATTATTTTGGGAATAAAAAGATCTTTCCTCCTGTGTGCTTATTGTTTGGCCCAAAATTATATGTCTTCCATAAATACCATGAATATTCTCACAGAGACTTAACACTGTCCAAAAATTCTTCATTTCTTACAGATTTTTTAAAAACTCAATTACCTTGTATTCTCTTGCACATAAAATATTTTGTTCTTCCACAGAAGTCTAGAATGTTGTTTTCATCTGCGTTGCCTTTAAGTGGTATCTAGGTCTTTAGAATTATCAAGAATATTAGATATTGCTTTTCTTTACCTTATAACAGCAGCAGAAGAGCTTTTAATTTACAAATTAAATGATATGCATGTCTTTTCTTTTTTCTTTTCTCTCCTCTTCTCTTCTTTTCTATTCTATTCTATTCTATTCTATTCTTTTTTTCTTAACCAAACCCAGTTGACAGTGACTGTTAAGGGTTTACTTTTCTGAACCCAAGTATCTTGTTAGGAAGATGCTCTTAGATTTCTGAGCTGTACTGATGAGGTTTGAGATAGTATACTCCTTGCCTCATACTGGTGGCAGGGACAAAGGCTTTAAGCAGAACTGTCCAGTTTAGCATCTTTCATTAACATATTATAGTAAGTTTCCCTGTAGAGTGTGTTTTGCCCTTTAGAGGAAAAATCTGTTTTTAAAAACACTTGGATAAAGAACACCCATGTATGTATACACGGACAAATCTCTAGGCTTCAATCTGGTACAGAAACAGTTTGGGGCTATGTCACTTTGGGTTTATGGCTGTGAATACCTATTGTGTGCCAATCACTGTACTGAGTAACATTATTTGAACTGATGAACCGCTTGCTTGATTGATTGATTACACAAGCCTTTTATTTCAGTCTGATACCTTGGAGGCTCTATAAACTCTTGAGTTTGTAGGCTAGAATTAGTGCTTTGGGAACTTGTGAAAGTATGCAGATTAAAAATTTATTGAGAAGCGGTAAGATATTCATTCATCTTTTAAAAATAGTGTGAATGGGACTTCTGTTTTGAGTTTTGTTTTTTTTTTTTTTTTTGACATTTTGACCCCTCTTCTACCTGGATCATTACAAGATTGTTCTGATTAAACTTCCTTCTCCATTCAGGTCCCTAAAATCAATTAAGCAAATTAAAAAAAAAATCCGTTCCTTATCATGTCTCTGAATAAGGTAAGAGGTAAGTTTTCTCACGATTGATTATGCTCAGGACTTATAAGCATTTATCCCAGATTTTTTTCAGAAGAAAATGAACTAAAATTAGCTTATAATCAACAAGCATTTAACAGAGTCCCTTGGAGAATTTCTGAGTTTCATGGGGTACTGATTTTTTAAAAAGAATTTTTATTGAAGTATAGTTGAATTATAATATTGTGTTAGTTTCTGGTACACATCAAAGTGATTCAGATATATATAATATTTATATATATATACTTTTTTTTCCATTATGGTTTATTACAGGATTTGAATATAGTTCCCTGTGCTATACAGTAGGACCTTGTTGTTTATCTATTTTATATATAGTAGTTTGTATCTGCTAATCCTAAATCTAATTTATCTCTCCCCCATCCCCTTTCCCCTTTGATAGCCATAAGTTTGTTTTCTATGTCTGAGTCTGTTTCTGTTTTGTAAATAAGTTCATTTGTGTCATATTTTAGATTCCACACATAAGTGATATCGTATATTTGTCTTCCTCTGTCCAACTTACTTCACTTAGTATGATAATCTCTAGGTCCATCCATGTTGCTGCAAATGGCATTATTTTGTTCTTTTTATGGCTGAGTAATATTCCATTGTATATATGTACCACTTTTTTTTTTTTTTTTTTTTTTTTTTTTTTTTTTTTTT